>NW_028243171.1:0-285140 GCF_964263255.1 Lissotriton vulgaris
TGCACAGTAAATGGAGAGGTCAACTAACTTCCACTTCATATTCTGCTTTTGCCCGGGCAGGTGGCGCGATTGTGATTTTGCTCCAGGCTGCGAATGCCTTTATAAGCCTGGACTCAAAGATAGACCCACAGGGCACTATGTCCTGGACAAGGGCACTCTAGATGGAGCACCAATTGTGTTAGGGTCTATATATGCACCCACTACAGAGCAAGATATTTTTGTTCCACCTATCCTTGGCATTATCAGACTGGGTTGGATACCCTTGGATACTCGGTGCAGACTTTAATTCTGTGCTAGAATCCACTGTGGATCAGTCACACCCGCCCCTATGTGCAGTTATACACTGCCCCCCTCTACACCCTGAGGCAAATACAACCTTTTTTAAGCCAGGCAATATTGTCCAGAGCGTCCACAGCGGACGGGGAGGTCTTGGGTGCCCCTATAACCCCAGGGCAGATATGTGGAGTGTTAGACCTGAATCTTTTGGCATGTTTCCCCTGTCCTTTTGCTTTCTGACCTCCCGGTTTTGACTCTGATGTTGCTGGTTTAGTGTCTCTGTGCTCTTTCTCACTGCTTTTCAGTGTTAAAGTGAAAGTACTCCTGTTGTAAATTGTCTTATGGATTGGTGTTTCCATTATTGGCATATTTGATTTACTAATAAGTCCATAGTAATTCCCTTAGAGTGCCAGGGCCTGTAAATCAAATGCTGTTGGTGCGCCTGCAGCACTGGTTGTGCAACCACCCAAGGAGCCCTGAAACGGGGTCTCAGACCTGCCACTGCAGTGTCTGTGTGCAGTTTGTAACTGTCATGTCGACCTGGCAAGTGCACCCACTTGCCAGGCCCTAATCTTCCCTTTTCTTTCATGTAAGTCACCCCTAAGGTAGGCCCAAGGTACACCTGTGGGCAGGGTGCTGTGTATGTTAGAGGTAGGACATGTACTAGTGTGCGGGACATGTCCTGGTAGTGAATTACTTTGTATTTAGTTTTTCACTATGGTAAGACTATCTGTATCATAGGATAGGATGGGTGTTTGTGCATAACAACTTATAAACTTAACTTCCCATTGGAAAACAACAATTGACAGTGAGGCCTACAAGAGTATATGTGCACCAGATCAAAAATACCCTCTGGCAAGGTGTGGTCCCCAACTGGACTGTACAATGTTCAACATAAAAAGCAATAAGTGCAACACTTTGTATCAATTCCAAATCATGTCTTGTCTTATATAGTGGCCCGTTGCATTACTGGGCTCTGCGAATGCCCTGAAGAAGTCCATTTGTGATGGACGAAGCGTATTGGCTGATCCATTCTACCTGTTGTGTGTCACACTAGAATCATTTGTGAGTCGAAATAAAAGGAGAATTTGAAGAACACGACATTGGATACAGATATTGTATTTTATGGAATTGATACATAGTGGTGCACTGATTGCTTTTTATGTTTAACTTCCCATTATGCCAAGTTGTGCTTGCCTCCTGCTGTAGTCTCAGGGACAAAAGACTTCACTACCAGCTCCCCCTGTGAATTTTCTTGCTGGGAATTCTATCTACAGACATTTGCGTGCTGCTGGGAGCGTGATGCATCGAGAGGAAGCGTGTCGCCGCCGCAGCTGAAATCGTCGCATCCCCTGTGAAGCGTTCCACCACTGCATCTCCCAAAGAGCGTGTCTTCGTCAAAGCTGCCTGCTGTCACATCACCGGAGAAGCGTGACGCCATCGAGAGAGTCGCCATCACATCACTGGTGGAGCGAGTTGCAGGGCCTGTTGCGTCTCCAAAGTACAAAGTTGTCGCAAGGCTGCCAGGGCGTCTGTTATGGCTGTCTTTTTGCTAGCTCTCTGGAGAAGGAGAATGATGGAGAGTGACTCCAGCCTATCACCCCCATAGCATAGGGATTAGGCCGATAGACAGGGATCCTGTCATACATATATAAAGGCATTTTCGTGCCATTTCCCTTAGAGTAAGGCTTATGAATTTAAGTGAGGGGTTAGATATATAAGTATTAGTCATGATTTACTCATTTGCTAACATGCCGATCTGTTTCTCATGGAGCTATGCATATTATGGGCTCCGTAGGCCTTAAGCGAGACAGACTCCATTTTGCTTTCTGCCTGGTAGCTCGAGAAGGCTTTCTAGGTCAAGAGTGATGTTTTAGTTTTAAGCTGTTGTTCGCTTGGAGAGAACCGGTTCAGGCTGACCCTTATCGAAGGAATGTATTTTTCTCCACTCCGAAGACACAACTTCAGGCCGGCCGGCTGGGAAAGTGTCCTTGGTACGGGGAGGTACAAGAATTTGGTGGGCGGCAGGTTACTGGCCGTGAATTTCCATGAAGGAACGGGCTTTGATATTAGCGAAGGTGTTAGTCTTTCAGTCAGTCAGTCCGTAGGCGGCATCTAGCCGTTAGCATCTCTGCCATTATTCACTTTCATGGTGGACGAGTCGCCATCTTTGAAGTCGGAGAAAGATTTAAGACCGAAACTCTCTGAGATAGACTGAACGAGAAGTGGCGCGGAGCGCACTAAATACAGAGAGAGAGAGACGGTAGTTAATAAACAGCAAGGTTCCAAGGTCCTGAGGGAGAGCAGACGAGGTTGAGCCTAGCGGTGCAGACGTGTACTTGTGACGGCTGAGGGTGACTGCAAAGCGAGCCAGGACCCAGAGACGAGACAGGAGCCTAGATGACTGCTGAGTCCCGATTTCCCATTAACCAGGTGAAGTCCGACCAATCCTTATAGTGCGTGCACCCTAATCTTTCTCTTTTATTTCTTGTGTAAATGTAATGCTGCATAGTAATGTGATTTATGTTTATGGTTAATAAATGCCCTAATTCATATAGAATTATCGTGTACCTGGTTCTTGTGTTCAATCTTGGTAAATGATGCTCCTAGTTGAGCACTGTTTAGACGAACGGATGAGAAATCCCGATCAGACGAATAGTTATCAAACAAAGAGGGAGTGAGTGGACCTTTGATGTCGTAAGCACGGAGTACACTATACAATCTGAATCCATATCCAAAGTCATTATTGTAGTTTCATTCCGAGTAGACCGCGGAGATAATATCCCAATATATATATATATATCTGTATAGGTGTTCATAGGAATGTGGTCGTCGTTTGACACGCGGCGTTAATGAGAGCACTGGGGGGTCAAACCAGTGTTTATACCCACAGGATTGTGGCTTGAGCTAATGAGAGCACTAGGTGGTTGAACTAGTGTGTATGTTTCGCAGGATCGCGAACGGTTTGGAAAAGGGAGCATTGGGTTCTGCAGGCCCGTGTGTAGACGCACCAGATTGTGTGTCAGATCTGCCCTAGGGTAGAACGGTCTGGGTCGGGGTGACCGCGAGGCCAACTGATGTGAATAAGATGTTGTAGAAAGTCTGTATATGTATATAGTCATTCCCCATTCTTAGGTGCAACTTGTATATTTATCTGTATATCTACTTATTGTGAATACGATCTAAGAAGGGAGGTTGAGTACGTTTTGGCTGGGTCACAGGGGCCCCTGGGGGCTGATCCCATCTAAACAGAAAATCCAGCCATTACAGCGTCTACACATCATCATCACATTGTCGCATCAAGGGCACCATAGTCTCGCATCGCGCCAGGATCATCACATCGCGGTGCCATCTTGCGCACCCCAACCGGACCGCAAGCCGAGAATCTACGCATCATCCCCGCACTGGTAAGGATCATGATGCATCCCCTACTCTGCGCAAGCATTGAGGCACGATGCATCATTTTCCCCGGATCACGGAACCGACGCATCTCCCCTATTGCGAGCCTTTTGTTCTCTTTGCATTACGCATCCAGGTACTTTGTTGAGAACTGTGTCGCATTTATCATCAACTTGAACTAAGCAACTTTTATCACCTTTAAGTAAACTTTAAGTATAGTATTGTGGATTTTTGTCATCTTGTGTTAAGTCTATACAAAGAATACTTATTTTTATTAAACTTGTGTTGTGTCCATCTATAGTGTTTTCACTGTATTACTGTGTATATTCACAAATGCTTAACACACTGCCTCTGAGATAAGCCTGTCTGCTCGTGCCAAGCTACCAAGGGGGTCAGCAGGGGTTATTTAGGAGTGTAATCCTCTTATCCTGACTTAGAAGTAAGGGTCCCTATTTGGACCAAGGTGAATACCATTGCCAACTAGAGACCCCCATATCCTACACTGGTCAATATTACTTTTTCTTTAACATTTTCACACTAGTCCTCATAAACAAGAAAATCTGGCAACTTTGTAAAAACAATCATTTATTAAATATAATGCAGCACAACATAATGCAACATTATACAACAACATCACACTGTGGCCATGTTTCCATTCACCTTCATATACACATATTCACATTCAACATATTTAAAATATGAACACTTCAACTACTTCTAAATGTGAATCACCACTGTTCCGAATGTAAATTGTAAATACAATCAGCAAACATTTGCCACTTCTGTTCAGGCCTAAAGAAGATAACCCTCAAACCATGCGTCTCATAGACCGTGGAATGACTTCTCGACATTAGGTCCAGGTGGCAATTTCAGTGTTCAGATCATACCTAGAGTTAAAATTTAGCAACACCAACCTTTTTGGCTGTCCTTCTATGTCAAATATTGGAACACATTTTGTAAACCCCTACTCCAAATCACCCACATGACCACTTCCAACTTTATATTGGAAAAAACAGGTTAACTGACTATGCAGCGCCATCAACTTAATAATGTACAACACATATACACAATCTTGCATGCAATAACCTTATATCTCTTATATCCTTATATCTATGTCTGTGTTTACCATTTCCAAAAGAGACAGGGCATACAAACAAACAGAAACATGGAACGAAGTCCGCATTGCCCTCACGTTAAAGAAGGCAATATCCGGGTCCTACCGGATCAGCATGAATAGGCAGAACTTAAGACAGCACAGTGTCTGTTCCCCTAATCAAAAATGCGCATTGATCGATACAGTGAGTGTAGGCGGTATTCCGAGGTGGTATTCCGTGGCAGCAGTATCCTCTTGGCAATTTAAAAACAGCTCTTTACTGTTGCTGCAGGGAGTAAGGCCGTCCTCACATAGGTAAACAGCAAGTCTCAATTTGCTGCTTCACATGCAGCTATTTTTATACACAGACTATGCTTGGTACAAAGGTTTATCTAAAAAAAAGAGAAAGGCCCCCCTACTCCAAGAGGCAGTGTTCCATAAATGACATTAACGGCAACAATAAAATCTCTTGGAGAAATCAATTCATTCACCTCTTATATACTGCACTTCTATAACCCATGCATTCCTTTGCGCCCGTCTTGAAAAAGACCCACAAGACAATTCTTAGCAATCAGTTTTTAATATATCAAACCATATAAAACAATTTGTACAATTACATAAAATTAATCAATTTAAAAACAGTCTAAAAATCAATAATAACAAAGAGTTACATAAAATATCACAAATATATTGTAACAAGAAAAACAACACATGAGACATATACATTTGTCATTAAAAGTTTGTTAATTTGAAGAAATCATTAAAATAGTTATGTTATCAGAGATTTTTTCAAGATATAACATATTTAACGGAGATGGGCGTCAACGCATTTCGGTGGATTGGTAAAGTACAACCGCCTTCTTCAAGACAACAACAAATATTGGTATCCCTCCTAGCGAATATGCAGTATTTGCCTGCACAGAAAAAAGTACACATATCGGATACAATCTCATGATCTCTCTCACAGTTACTTACTCACCCATACAGCATTCATAAATCCATTCACTCACTCATTCACACATTCACTTACCCATGCAGCCACTATCATACCCACTCACTCACCCATACACCCATTTTCACACCAATTCATGCACCTGTACAGCCCCTCATGCACCCTGTCTCTCACCCAAACAGACACTTATGTACCTCATCAGCCACCCATTCATCGGTTTGTTTTGTTACATGTAATTCACATTCTATAAATCTGACGTTTCATTAGTAAATTTTCACTGTATCTTTTTTACTCTATTCTCTTAATCCGTGGCTATAATTAAAGAAGGGATGGGATTTCTTTCAGTTTACCTAGAATGCCTTTATGTAATGACCGGTTTTGGTCATGCAGTGGAATCAGAGGGGTAAATCAGGCCCCTGCAGTGTGGCGCAAAGAGGGGCAGGCACCAACTACAGTGGAGCCCCAGACCTACAAATAAATCTGATACATGGGAATCCCAGATGCCCCTCATCACATTTGGCACGGGGCCCCATCGTTCTGCAATTAGTAGAAGTGGGTACTTCAGAAGGCCAGGCTAGGTAAAAAGGCTGTGGTTAGTTAGAATGAATGGGATAGTTTAGCTGGCTTGAGGTACTTGGGCAGACAGGCAAAAGCTGATAATGAAGGTTATATATTTGTTAAGGTAGAGGTAATGAAGAAGGCAGGAGAAGTTCAGAGTACGAGAAATAATAGCAAGGAGGAGCAGTAGCCTAGAAAGCAGGCAGCAGAGAAGGTGGTTATTTGGAACCATGTAGTCTATCTTCATCTCTTGAATTTGTAACTTTGTTTGAAACTGGCTTTCTTTCTACTTATTCGCGAATATGTATATTCCACCTGGGAAACTATTTGATTTCCTGTTGACTTCACTCTTTGCCTTTTTTATGGCATTAGTATTACTGGAGATAGTCACCTGGTTATAATCATGGGTGACTTAAATGCAAAGTTGTCTAATTCTGCTTCTTCAACCTTTGCTAATGTTGAAAGAGAAGACGTATGGTCTATTCTGGAGATTCAGCTCCCATATAAAATTAGAATGGACAAGTGCTGGTTCCTGTTATTAAAAACTCTTAGAAAATGTGACTTAATGATAATAAATGGAAGATTTCCTGCGGGTGAAGCCGCTTGATGTACCTTTCACTCACCTCCACCCAGAGTCTACTTGATTATGCTATTGCTTCTTTTCCATTGTTCGGTTCTGTGAGAAACTCACTGTATTTCTGTGGACTTTAATTTCCAGGAGTTCGATTCTGGGAATTCTCGTTTGGGCAAGATCGGCTTTAACAAGCCGAAAAGCTGCTCCTTTTGGTCAACTAAGGATATGGCTGCCTTAAGTGTTAAGAACAAGGGAGTTTGTGCCGACCCTATGGGACTCATATGGGATGATCCTATTTCCCTTTACTAATCCCATATGGAAGAGTTCCGTAAACGAAGCACAAGGCCCGATGGTCCTCAGTTGCTGAAAAAGTGCAACTTCACATTAAAGGCAATAAATCAGGATATAAATGTCATGACAAGAAAACAGTATTTACTGCTTTCCTTGGCTAGACAGCATGAAATCGACCATCTTAAATGGATAAGATCCCAATGCAAACTCCAAGGAGGTAGGATGGGAATGTGATCTGCAAGGAAAAAATCTACAACAGGCTGCAAATGCCAAGGACTCTAGGAAGTACTGGTGCTTGAGTGCCAAATATTGTGACACTAGGGGGAATGTGCAGGCAATTCCTATTCCTGAAAATGTCTCGGTGGAATGCATTTCTAGGTTGTACTTGAGTAATATTTTATTTTATTTATTTATTTTGGAGATTTATAGAGCGCATGGCTGCCCGAAAGCGTCCCAGCGCTAACAGAAATCCACTATGATCTCCAGAGGAGGGGGCCGGCGGGGAAGGAAGAGATCAGGGGAACAGCCATGTCTTCAGGGATTTGCGGAATGCTAGGAGATTAGGTTGGGCCCGAAGGTCTGGTGGAAGAGTATTCCACATCTTGGACGCCTGAAATGAGAATTGTCGACCTCCAAAACGTGTTTTTTTGATCTTGGGTGTTTTGGTCAGGTGGGCATTGGTAGAGCGTAGGGTTCTGTTTGTCGTATGGGGAGTCACGAGGTCTTTCAGGACCGGGGGGGCTTTTCCATGCAAGATTTTGTGGGTTAGGCACATGGCCTTGAAATGCACCCTTTGTTCCACAGGGAGCCAATGGAGTTCTTTGAGTGCAGGTTTGGCAGAGCAGCGTTTTTTGGTGCCAGTGAGGATTCTGGCGGCCGCATTTTGCACCACCTGTAGCCTAGAGATTACTTTTTTTGGGGAACCAAGATATAAGGCGTTGCCGTAGTCAAGTCTGGACAGTATGAGGCCCTGAATGACCAATTTTCTTGACTGCCCGCAGTTTTTTTGGCCTGAGTGTTGAGAGTGAGTTTATCATCCAACCAAATCCCCAGGCTTTTGATATCAGTTTTGGGGATTGGTGGTGGGCCCATACTGGGAGGCCATAGAGACTCCGGGCGGAAGAGGGACTGGTTGCCTAGTACCATTAGCTCGTTTTTTTCCCCATTGAGCTTTAAATGGGAGTCGCTCATCTAGCTGACTATATTCTCCAGGCAGGAATATAGATCGATGGTGGGGGGTTCTGACTGGCTGAGGGAGACGACCAGCTGTGTGTCGTCCGCGTAGGTCAGGAGTTTAATGCCATAGGGGACGACGATTTGTTCAAGAGGTGCCATATATACGTTGAAGAGTGTAGGGCTCAAAGAGGAGCCCTGGGGCACTCCGCAACGTATCGGGGTTTCCCTAGAGATACAGTCTCCCTCTGCCACCTGAAAGGAGCGGTTGTGAAGGAAGGATTTTAGCCATTTGAGGGCCGTCCCAGAGATGGCGAGGTTTTCCAGGCGTTGGGCAAGGATGCTATGGTTGACGGTGTTGAATGCTGCGCTGAGGTCCAGGAGGATCACCGCCACTGATCCTCCTGCATCAATGACTTTCCTGGTTTCTTCGACTACCGCCACCATTGCTGTTTCTGTCCCTTGGCCCGGGCGGAAGCCAGTTTGAGAGGTTTTTAGCAGCTCGTTGGACTCCAGATAATGTGAGAGCTGAGAGTTTATGTATTTTTCCGCCAGTTTACTAATACCTGGGAGGAGAGATATAGGTCTGAAGTTGGCCAGGGCGTCCGGGTCAAGGTTTGGTTTTTTTATGAGTGCCTTCACCACCGCTTTTTTCCAGCTTATGGGCACTGTTCCAGATTCAAAGGAGGTGTTTAGTAAGTTGGTCATAAGTGGTAGGATGCTCGGGGCCACCTGCTTAAGATGTCTCATCGGGGCTGGGTCATGAGGCGATCCGCTTTTGAGGGCTTGTAGTATAAGACCAAGAATTTCCGCGTTGATGGATTGGAATTTGCTTAGCTCAATGCCTTTGCTCTGATGTTGGGAGGTGGGATGGGGGGAGGGGTCTAAGGGGGAAAGAGGCGGAAGTTGTTTGAGTATTGTTTGAAATTTTGAGTCAAAGAAGTTGGCTAACTCATTACAGTGTTCAGTTGTAGGGGTTGCGCAGCTGGGGGAGTGGGGGGTTTTAGAAGCTTTTTCAAAGTGAGAAACGTCTCCCTCGACGAATTTGCTGCTTTGCTAATTTCTCACTGTAAAAGGAGATTTGTGCGTTTTTAAGAGCTTTTTTATAATTGAGAATCATCAGTCTGTAGTTGTTTTTGCTGATGGGATTAAAGTCTTTTCTCCAGACTCTTTCTGCTCTCTTGCAGGTTTTCTTTAAAAGGCGTATTTCTTGGGTAAACCATGGAGAGGTTGCTTTTGTCCTTGGTTTACGATGAGGTTTTTTTGGGAGAGCTAAGTCTAGAGAATTGGTAATCCAGGATGAGAATTCCCTATCAGCGAGGTCGATGGTTGAGCTAAGGGTAGGGACTGTATCCTCGAGGGCTACTGAGACCTGAGACCCTTTACTGAGACCCTTTGTGTTTATGAGGAGATGACTTCTGTGTATGGTGCTCCCTCAGTTGATGACATTGGGGAATTTATAAAGAATGCCAGAACATCCGGCGCTTTGGGGCCTGATGAGGTTCCTATTGTGAATATTAAAAAGGAGACTGCAGCATGGGGATCCTTTCTTGGCCTGTTATTCAAACATTCTTATTGGTCCAGTAAAAGCCCCTTTTCCAGGAAGGGTATTGTCACTGTAACACCTCATAGAAAGGTCCTAAATCCTCATCTGCACGTTTCAGACAGAGAGCATTGCTGGTTGCTTCTGGCAAACTCTTTGCCAGGAATTTACTCTGTCATTTATAATAGTGGGCCCAAGACTAAATATTATTCCCCCGGAACAAGCTGGATTTACGAGGAATCACGCTTGACAATATTGCAGTCGGCAAACTGTAGTAGAAAAATGCTCTTTCTTTCGAGGTATGCCAGTATAGAAGGCGTTATTGACTTCTCCACAGCATTTGATAAAGTTCACCAGCAAACCGTGTGGAGAAAGCTTCTTCTCTTGGGTGTTCCACACCACCTTTTGGGTCTTATTATGGATATGCATTCGGTTACCTGGTGCCAAATTCTGATAGGAGGGAGGCAGGGTCTATCCTATAGGGTTAAAACTCAAAATGGCCTCAAGCAGACGGCTTGCTGACTCCCCTGCTGGGTTCCCTATACATGTATGATCTTCCAGGTACTTTAAATCAGGTAAAGGGTGATCCTTCCAGATCTAGTGCAATGTCCATTGCCTCCGTATTATATCAGAACTTAACCCCTATTTGCTTCAGCATTGTCTTGTAGCATTGTCAAAGTTTGCAGAAGGCCACTTTTTGAAGATTAATAGTTCTAAAAGTCATTTCTTGATCGTCCGTAAGAATGGGTCAAGGCTGAAGTGGAAGCTTAATTCTGGGTAGTGATAAATTAGAAATAGTGGACTCGTACCTTTCTCTTATTAAGTTTCTCTAAGAATGGGTGGGATGTTGATTATATGAAGCATTGTATGAGTAGGGCTCTTTCTCTGGCAAATGCCCAGAATAGATTTTACAAAACTTGTGAGAGATGTCATTTTGTGCATGTCCTGTCTGTCTACAGGATTAAAATCCCCCCTCTTTGTGCTATGCATATGAAGTGTTGGATATGAGTCCAGTAGAAGCCCAGGTTAGATGTCCTGCACATCTAACCTGGGCTTCTATTGGAATTCATTAACGCATATTAGCAAGCCCATTATAGCCATTTTAGCGGCAGGTTCCTGCCGCTAAAACTGCGATAATTTTAATGAGGTTCTTGCTAATATACCTCTGAGTGCTTTTTTTACGTGTTTTGAGTGGAATAAAGAAATCTTTGGGCTTGATCTAAATATAGAATCTCCTATGCCTAAGTCCACCTTGAAGAGCTTAATAAAGAGCTCTTTGTTTAAAATAAGCTTAGCTAGAGACATTGCCTTATAGCAGCGAAATAAGCATAATCAAGTGGTTCAGGAGAGTAATTTGGGAAATAAACCTCAGTCTTAATGTGGATACTGCCTCATGGGATCAGAAGGCGCATCCGTTAATTGAATTTGGATCTGCTCCCTTTACGTGTCATTACTTGCATCAGGAACTTCCAAAACAGGATAGAAGATGTGAGTTGTGCCAGTTACATATCCATTATATCAACCATGTACGTTTTGTGTGCCCTTTGTTACAGAATGTTCATCACCATTTTTTAAGGCCTCTGTTTATTAAATACAACATTCATTCTGCTGTGGAGGCTCGTAAATTTGTAATGTTTCACTTGAATGAATTGATCTGTAATAAGATTTATCAATTCCTTAGATCTTTTTTAAACATTTATTAGGGACTTGGGGCCAGATGTAGGTGAAATAGATTTACAGATTTTAAATTACCGAATTTTACCGATTCGGTAATTTAAAATCGGTAAATCTATGGGGTCGACATGTAGGTATTCCAGATGTGCTGGAATCGGATGCGCTTTGAAGCCCATAGGAATGAATGGGCATTACCGATTCGGTATTTACCGAATCGGTAAATACCGAATTTCACAAGGGTGCAGGGGGTGTCACTTTGACACCCTCTGGCACCCCCAAAACAGGCTCGGGTGCCATGTGGCAGGCATACATGCCTTAAGGGCAGGTCTGCCTGTCACATGGCATAGGTGTGCATGGACACATGTGCATGCACACCGGAATCGGTATTTTACCATCAAATTTGATTTAATGGCAAAATACCGATTCAGTAAGGCTCCTGGGACTCTGAAGAGTCCCACCTACATATGGGTGGCTCAGATTCAGTAAATTTACCGAATTTTTATTTTACCGAATCGGTAAAATTACCGAATCGGTAATTTTACCGATTCAGTAAAATAATGCCCCCTACATGCCATTCACCTATTTACCGATCGGTAACGGCCGAAAATACCGATTTTCGGCCGTTACCGACCGACCTACATCGGGCCCTTGGTGCATTATGGGTGGATTGTTGTTGTACAATGGATGTTGTACAAATAGGGTTCAAAATATCATTATATTTGTACCTTTTATGCTATTGCACATTATTTTCTACTTCATGTTGCTTTATGTTGAAATGTACCTTTTAAGGCATATTAATCAATGACCATAATGTCATGATGGATTGAGCTTAAAAAGAGCTACATCTGGTTTTGTTTTCTAGATATTCAATTATTGTATATTCTATTCTGCTCTATGTATAATGCTACTTTTAAAGGTAGCATTTATGAGTGTTTGTATTATGTAATACTTGCACATCTTATGTTGTACTATGAACGCTGGCACTTTACAAATGCTAAAAAATGAATGTCTGAATAAGTTCTTATATACAGCATTTATTTCCCTTATGCCTTACTATGAATTCCCATAGCAGCGCAGGTTAACACCAGAACCTGGGCTGCTATGGGAATTCACAAGGGCATATTATCAAGCCCATTATCACCTCTTTAGCGGCAGTTTCCTGCTGATAAAAGCGGCGATAATGTATCGCCCTTTCTTGATAATATGTCGCTAAACTTGCATACTGAGAAGGTGGAGATAAATTGTAAACACAGGGGGCAGTTCAGTTCACAAAGCAGGCAGGCGGTGATTGTCAAGATGGCGGGAAGGTGAGAATGCTGGGGCAATGGGAGTGCACAAAGAAGGGGTCTTTTTTTGTTTTTTGTTGCATAGTTATATAGCGTGAACTCGGCCCAAAGGTATTGGAGCGCTTTACATTTGCACCGTATTTACATTACACATTCAGGCACGGGGAGAGTGATTTGCCTAGAATCACAGGATGTGGACGCGACCCCGTGGCTCGAACCCTGGTCTCCAGCACCAAAGTCGGCAGTCCAGCCGACTGACCACATCCTCTAAGACGTCAGGGGCAGTTGAGTATGCATCAGGTAGTTTAGATGTCTAGCGATAGTTAAGAAGGCAGTCCATAGTTCAGGTGGTATAGGTGGTTAGAAAGGCAGAGGGTGGACAACTATGGGATAGTTAAGATGGCAGATGGTGACTGTAAAGATAGGACAAGAGATGAGAATGGCAGGATAGTCCACAAAGCCAAGGGTAGTTAAGACAGCAAGATTAGTTGAGGATGCATGAGTAGTTGAGAGTACATGGGCTAGTTCAGAAGGCAGGTTAGAGCTCAGGATGTAGGGCTGGTTAAGAAGGAAGAGGGTAGAGAATCATTGGGTAGTTTAAAAGGCAAGCGGTAGAATGCAACAGATAAATCAGGAAATGGGATATGTGACAGCTGAGTAGTTACAGGAATACTGTACACTGAGTCGCCTATAGGTGTCTAGATGACTTCAGGGTGTGGGTGGGAATTCAGGCAATGGAAAATTAAGAGATATGGAACTGAATCTGAAGGTACAGCGAGTTTCTCACAGTGCCTCTCAGTATACATAAAGTTATTCAGACTATATGCACATCCAATCCTTGGCCTTTCTCCAATGAGCAAATAACATTGGTCACGGATGTACTAATTGTAATTGCAATTCAATGAAAAAGTGTGTGAAGGAGGTGTACTCAGCTGCCTAAATAATAATAGGGCCAAAGGAAAAAAACGATGCATTGCTTACAGGTGAGTGTGCGGGATGTGTGTTTGTGGGGGTGGTTAATTGAAGGAGATGACAGGAAATACCTGAAAAAGGAAATAGTGAAAAGATGAGGCTTAAGAGGAAAGAGATGATGTGTGAGATATGCTGAAGAGGACTTCAGAATGATGAGGGGACAAAAAGTGCATATTTTGCTAACAGAGTGAGAGAATGTAGAGGAACTGGAGTGAATGAGACACTCTGAAGACCACTGCCCATTTTGCAGGGGCTTTTAAAGCATGGGCAATGTGAGCAACTGAGGAAGATCCTACTCATTTAGGGCCCCTCTGCTTAGAGACTCATCACAAGTCTCCCTGAGTCTGGGATGCTTTCCTCCAGGCCTACCAGATAACCTCTACTGTTGCCAAACAGGATAGGAAGACATGATAGGTGGAGGGGCATGTGTGGAAAAAATCACAACCATTATTTTCTCAAACTATATTTAGGCAGGTCAAACCTGTCAAATTTACGAGGAGAAACTGCCCAATAAATGTGGATTTTTGGACATTGAAATGCACTGACCCATTTTCATTTCAGGAATTTGAAATAAGTTAAAGTTACTGCACTCTGTAGATTCTATATCCAGGAGTTTGGGATTTTACTGGGTGCCTTAATTGTTGCAACACTATTTGGGGGGCTGTAGGAGAGTAGGATCTGCTTTCCTATGGTCACCCCACTTTTTGCTTTTTGCTTTACTGGTTTTCGACTTAATGTGGCTGTGGGCCTGCTAATAGACCCACAGCCCTGCTGTTCTCTCTCTAAATTCACAACCATGTACTTTAGGTACATCACTAATTGGGATTGGGTCACCTTTTGAGCCCCTGTACAGAGTACTATAGGTACCCAGGGCCTAGGTGTATCCAAGGCCTAGCAGGGGCTTCAGCATATCTTTTGCCACCCCTGGCTGGCCATCCAAACTGACACAACTGGCTGATCACTCAGCTGGGGCAAGGTCGTGTAATCACTCCTTGCTTAGATATGGTATACCTATGTCTAAACCTATATCGGGACACAAATATACCTATAAGTCACTCCTATGGCAGGCCTTAATAATCCTGGAGGCAGAGTGCTTGGTTTTATGTGATATGGTGCTCTAGCATGAGCTGAGCCTCTCTGCAGCTTTCGGAACCATGTCCTTATAGCTGTTCTGGGATATTGCCATACCATATACTCTTAAGTGCATTATGAACCTCGCGGTTGAATGCTAACTATGGTTTAGCTTTATCAAAACATGTCGTGTAAGGTGTCATACGCTTTGGAATACTACCCCCTCGCCAGTCCTGGTGACGAGGGTAGCAATCCACCCTTCTAGAGGGAGAAGACATGTTACTTTCCTTAAACGCGGTTAAAACTAACCAGAGCCTCAGCATCACAAAATGGATGCTGCTGCCACAGACACAAGTCTGGCCTCCTGCTGCTGACCGAAACTCCGGCAGGGGAGGCCTGGACAAAAGGTTTCCTGTCACAGGGAGGTGTTACACCACCCCAGACAGGAGATAGTGGATTGGGGAAGGGAGAGCTGAATGAAACTAGACACGCCTGGGGCACACAAGGTGTCCCATGCATAGCCCAGTTCAAACCGGTGCTGGGGCACTCCAGCCCCAGCTCTGGCACAAAACTGGAAGAAAGGTAAAGGGGTGTAACCACCCCCTTCCTGGGTCGCACCCATAGGAGGGACCTAGCAGGAGATCCAGCCCCTTGATTTGGAATAAAGGTAGGAGCTGTGCCCTTAGACATTAGATCATCCTGACTGAAACTTTGAAATGAACCTCTGGGCCCTTCAACATCCTACTCGACGTAGAAGACTGAAGAATCTCCCTTGTGGTCAAGGAGTGACCACCCTGCACCAGCACGCACCATCAGCGCTCAAAGGTTTTCATTGTTGTTGCTCTCGGCGGAGCTCGAACAACAGAGACCAACAAGAACCAGACTTCCAGACTTCCAACAGCCCGATCCACAGTCCCAGCAAAGCTGAGACCCGTGGAGGCGACGAGAGACGTGGGACCGGCCATCTTGGAAAGCCAGTAAAGTGCTTCCTGTGTAGCTCCCGAGGAACCATTGAAGCTGTGCATTGGGGATTGAGAAGCCCTAACCCCGAGCAGATTTTTCACCAAAGATCACCTCTCCACACACACCGAGTGCTGCATGGGGCCCTTTTGCATTTTCCTGCTTGACGCATTGTCTGGTCACTTGCCCGTTAGCTAGTGGCCTCTGTGATGATGAACCTAAAAACTTTCACTGCTGGTCTGGTTGCTCCAGACTAGCCCTTGCTCCCCTGAAAGGGAGCAGCCTGTCAGACCTTCCAGGTCTGATCCAGAAGCCTTCTTTGATTCCTGCGTGGGTTGCATTTGCCAATGCCTGTTGACTCCGATTCGAAAACCGGCACCGCCGACAGCTAGAGCCTTTGTGGGACAGCCCATGTCCACCTCCTGGTTGTCCTCGATACTTCTTGGTGCACGTGGCAGTGAAGACAAACTTCACAACATCACCTGATCGCAACACGACATCGCCTGGTTCCTTCCTGGTTCCTTCCTGGTCACTGGCTAGTGACCCAGACTCTGTCCCCTCTGCTTTCAGGTACTCTACATCTTCTTTCCACCCTTGGATCCAACCGGACTCTTCTCTCCTGGTCGCCTGCAGCATCTTTACCTCCAGGCTCCATAGAACTCCACGACGAAACCCAACGCACTTTGACACCTATGCACCCGCTTCCTGTGGGTGAGGTAACGAGAGTACTCTGGTGCTCCTGTAGTGGGTTACACCTCTAGTGTCCTAGTTTTAAGTGGTTAAGTTCTAGTCCAGTCGGAAGACTCCCAAATAAAGTAACTTTCTAACTTTTACGCACCATTGACTTCTATTGGTAAACGAGAGTGCCTATAGACACTGCACCCGCATCCTGTGGGCCTCCTATGTCCTAACAGCTGTTAGTCCAGTGTAGCCCCAGCAATTCTAAAGGCCCTAGGCCTTACCATTGTTCGTGACGTGGTTCTTATACCACTATTTTAGTATATGGTTTTAGGAGCCACCCGGGCCTATCCATATTTGTGCAACTTTTGTATGTTATATGAAGTTCTTTGTTTAACGCTTGTGCTTCTGTGCTCATAAAGAGTATAGGGGATTATTCTAGTAATAAATACATATGTTTTATAATATATAACTTATGTGGTGTCCTTTCATTTGGTATTAAAGGGATTGCATATGGTAAAACAGCTGGCTTCACATGCCCTCTTGAGTTTAGCCTAAGAGTGCTTTTGTCCATGCTACCATTAGGATAGCTGGTCTATAAGGTTGACTTACAACCAATCACCATAAGGGTCGTTGAGACTGGTGAAAGGTGTTCACTAGAATAGTGACCATCATATACCAGGCCAACTTCTCACATTGTTGTGCAGCGGTTGGGATTTGAGCTTGCTGTTGCTTTACCAATTGTAATCTTTGACAATGTCATTTGAAAGATCGCATCAAGTACCTTAGGTACATATAAACAAAGCTTTAAATACTTAAGTTCTACTGAACGTAGTAGTTGTAGACCAAAGGGCTTAGCACACCGTGACTACAACTCCTAGAGAGGTTCAAGTAGGTAAATACATAGTGTAGGTAGGTGCACACACCTCCACCTCACTACCAATGGCTGGCACAGGTGAACTACCCAGATACTCTATTTGTGGAACGTGACCCTCACAAGGCACCCTCCAGATATGAAAAATTTAGCTTCAGAGAATTGAGTGCCTTGTGTGCCTCAAAGAAGTTGAAAAAGGGTCATAACCCTACCATCCCAATCCTGATACATATCCTAGAGGTAGCTGATTTTGAGAAGGCCTCTGTAGGCCCCTCAGGTACTACAGGAGAGGGAGCCCCAATAGAAGATGAAACCATCACTCCAGAAGTTGAGGAAGTAGATGGGGATGAGTCAGATGATCAGGGGGATAGTCAGGTTCAGGTCAGGAGCCTTACCCAGGCTAACCTAAGCTTACATGGGAATGGAGAAGGGTTTCACCCCTCCAGACCTAATAGTAGGCTTCTCCCAGGCAATAGAAGGGACAGATCTCCTTCCAGGGAATCTAACCACTCTAATGCCTCAAGGGGTTCTCAAAGGGGAATGACTTCCCCCCAGAGAAAAGAACATGAGGCTAGGATGAGAGCTGTCCAACTTCAGATAGAGAAAGAGGAAACAGCCCTGGCCCAAGCTAAACTTGCTTTAGCAAGGGAGCAAAGATTAAGTGGATTAGATTCCACTGGTGGCAGCAGTATCCCTAAGGATAAAGACCGGTCCTATGATCATAGAAACCTGAGTAATATTGTGCCCCCCTACAAAGATGGGGGTGACATCCACAAATGGATGACTGCTCTGGAGAGAGCCTGCATGGTACAGCAGGTTCCACAAGATCAGTGGCCAGCAATCTTGTGGCTCTCCTTCTCAGAGAAAGGAAGAGACAAACTCCTCACAGTTAGCCCTGAGGATGCTAAAAACGAAACTGTCCTGAAGGGTGCTCTTATTGATGAGTTTGGCCTAACCACTGAGCAATACAGGTTGTTGTTCAGAGATACCCAAAAAGCTCAGACTCAGGACTGGACTGATTTTGTTGATTGTGCCACTAAGGCTCTGGAAGGTTGGTTGCTAGGTAGTAACGTTAAGGACTATACAGGATTGTATAATTTGATCATGAGAGAACAAATTATTAATAACTGTCAGAACCAGTTGTTGCATCAACGCCTGATTGACTCAGATCTGACCTCTCCTCAAGAATTGGGAAAGAAGGCAGACAAATGGGTCAGAACCAGGGTTAAGCATAAACCCCAGAACCATGGCGGTGATCAGAAAAAGGCAGACCAGAAGGGTGGATATCAAAAACAAAAAGACCAGAAGCCTTCTTCAGGCCCCCAAAATACTTCTAATGAGGGGGGGTCCCAAACTGGAAAGAAAAAGAAGAAGAATGATGGCCCAAAGAAACCTTGGTGTAATTACTGTAAGTCAGTTTCTCACTGGTTTAGTGAGTGCACTAAGAAAGGTACAGCACCGGCCACTGCAGCCCCTAAGGCAACTGCACCCTCTAGTACAGCCAGCAGTGGCAGCCCCCAAACTAAAGCTATAGTGGGGTTAACCATGGGTACTGAGATGGAGTCTGGCTTAGTCAGGATTCCAACTCAGGCAGTCTTGATCTGTGATGTGGACATGGCTATGTCCACTTCTGTGAGTCCCAATACTTTTGGCAAGTACAGGCAGACGTCTTTGATTAATGATAAAGTGGCTCAGGCCTACAGGGACACATGTGCCAGTGTCACTATGGTGACACCTAACTTTGTGGACCCTGGACAAATTGTACTGGGTGATAATTACCTAGTGACCAATGCTAGCAATGTCACTACTCCCCATAGTGTGGTAGTTGTTAATTTCTCCTGGGGAGGGGTAACTGGCCTAAAAAGAGTTGTGGTGAGTGCAGACCTCCCAGTTGAATGTCTTTTGTGCAATGATCTAGAGCACTCAGTATGGAAGTGGAGTACAGGACTCATGCAGAGATGGTAGGTATTTCAGCACATGTCCTTGCTGTGACCAGGTCACAGGCCAAAATGTGCTTACCTGAACCTGTGCTGGATCTTGAAACTATAGACCAGTACATCTGACCAAATAACTATGGCCATGGAATCAATAGGGACAGTGAACACTCTAGGATTTGCCGATGAGAGAAATCCCCTTACCATCCCTCCATCTGACCTTAACCCTTTAGCTGAGTCTTTCCCCGATATGATGGAAAACAAAAGGTCATCTAATGGATGATACCCAGATTGTCTTAGCCATTAACAAAAATGGAGATGAAGTGGCTGCCAATTTTAATCTGGGAATGTTAGCAATAAGTAATTGGATGTCAACAACTTGTTTGAAGCTGAACTCCGATAAAACGGAGGTGATGATGTTTGGTAATCTCTCCCCTGCCTGGTCTCCCACTTGGTGGCCGGATGCCCTGGGATCCCCCAGTGACCAAGGCAAGAAATCTCTGAGTTTTACTGGATACCAAACTCACTTTCATGCACCACGTTAATGCGGTAGTGTCTTCCTCATTCTACACCATGAGAATGATTAAAAAACTTCTACCCTACATCCCCATGAATATGGCAAAAACCCTGGTCAGCGCACTGGTCATGTCTCGCATAGACTATTGCAAAGCCCTTTTAGTCAATGCTCAGGAAGGAGTCCTAAAAAAAGCTGCAATTGGTACAGAATGCTGCGGCCAGACTGATCACAGCAATCCCCAAGTATACTTCCATATCTGGCACAATTGAACAGCTTCAATGGCTACCAGTAAAGAAAAGAACTAAATTCAAAGCTCTATGCATTGCGTATAAAGCAATCCACGCTCAAGGCCGAGCCTTTCTAAAAGATGCACTCTGCCCTTATAAACCTGCTAGATCCCTTCGATCTTCCACTGCTGGTCTTATGCAGGTTCCCAGGACTAAGAAGGTCTCCTGGGGAGACAGATCCTTTATAGTGACCACCACCAAACTATGGAATAGTCTTCCACACCATATCAAAACTTGTACTTCCCTTCTCTCTTTCCGCAAACAGATAAAGACCTGGCTGTTCAAGCAATAACTACTCATGGACTAGTTCAGTGGACACTCAGCGCCGAGACACCCCCGGGTATTTTTGCGCTTAACAAATTTCCCAAATAAATAAATAAATAAATAAAGAAATCAAATATGGTCGTTGAAAAGGAAAGTGTTGATTCCGCTTTCCTCGATTTCATCCCTTTATTCGACAAGGATCTTATCGTAAATCGATCTGTTCTCCTGAATTGTTTTCGGGAGATCAAAGGTTTAAAATTGATCCAAACAAATGATATAGATATAGTTTCAATCTTAAAATCTGAGGTAGGGAAAGTAGCAAGGGTTAAATTTCATTCTAAAATTATAGTAAATCATATTTTACAATGGTCCGAAGGATTACAATGCAAGGGGATTGATGTTATTCCTTTCTTCATAAATAACAGTCCCAAAAACTTCACAATCTTCCCTGCTCCAACTATAGGCAACACAGACCTGTCTCTTAAAACTGATGAATTAAAAATTTGTATTTCAAGGAATGAAAGGCATGTAACTTATAAAAACCCTGTCTCTTGTCAATCAAACCTAGCAGAAGAAAGTCACAAATGGAATTGGTTGCCAGGTGTCCTGTCAAGCAAATCCACCTCCATTCCAAAACCGCATTCCTGTCTTTAACACCAACTTAAAAATAGTTTCATGGAATACGGCAGGAATAAAAAACAATCCTGAAAAACTAACATATTTACTTACATTAGAAGCAGACGTGATCTGTCTCCAGGAGATTTGGGTCGATGAAAGATTTCCTATGGTAAAGGACTATTATGTGCTGAATAGTAATGCCATCCCTTCTAGGAGAGGCCTTGCCAAGGGAGGAATAGCTTGTCTGCTGTCGAATAACATAAGATGGAATTTTGTTCACTATTTGGACCCAGATAGACTGTTCCAAGCAATAACTTTGTCAAATCTCGTCAATGAAGATCCTCAAAAAACAATGGTACTGATAAATACCTACATTCCCCCAGATGCTTGCTTTAATGATGGTTTAAAAAAGGTTTTTTCTTATATTCAGAAGCTTTTAGATTCTGATATTCCCCCTCACATACTATTAATAGGGGATCTAAATTGTAAAATTTCCAATTATAGCCTAGAATTATTTAGGAACATACTTAAGGAAGAATCATTACACATACCACAAGCCTTATTCCCTAATAACATCAAGACCAACAAGAGAGGGAAATTACTACTGGAGGAATCACTAGAGGCAGATTGTATCATTATAAATGGAAGGCTTCCCTCTGATATTCCAGCTCATTTCACACATAAATCTAATGGTAGACAGTCAAAATATCGAGTTGGAAATATCGACCTACCACAATATCGAGTCTGAAATATCGAAGGAGCATAATATCGAAGGCAAGAATATCGTAGGACAGAATATCGACCCAAGGTAAGTAATATCGAAATACCGAAATACTTAATATCGATGTAAGTAATATCGAAGTTAGTAATATCGATAGCATATATATCGATGTTAATAATTTCGATGACACTAATATCGATATTTGTATTATTTTATAGTTTTTTATTATGTATGTGTTATATGTTTAATTTAAGTATTTAAAATAATTACTATTATATGTGTATACATTTTCTATAATAATATAGAAATTTATAAGGAAATTTGATGTTTTAGTACCGGAGCGGGTTGTGGGTTTATAGGGGAATAGGGTGGGAAGTAATTTAATTATGGTAAGTTGATTAATAATTAGTAGGATTAATTAATTAATTATAATTATTTGCTAATTAATATTGATTAATTGGGAAATAATTAATTGATTAATTGATATATATTTTCTGTAGCGGGATGTGGGTTTATAGGGGAATAGGGTGGGGAGTAATTTAATAATAATTAATTAATTAATATATGTTTTTAAATATTTATAATTAGTTAATTAATTAATATTATTTGGTACATATTTTAAATTAGTAATTAATTGGTAATTAAATAATATTAGTTAGTTAATTACATTATTAGAGTAATTTATTTATATATATAATTTTTAGTTACTGGTAATTAATTAATTGGGGAAAAATGATATTAATTATTAAATTATATTAATTACAGCTTATGTGCTAATATATTTACTTTATTGTTATTGTTAATTATTAATTGCTAATTAAATAATATTATTTAACTTTGGGTTAAGGAGTATTTTTAGGGTTCAGGGTCATTTTTGGGTTTTTGGGTAAAGGGGTATTTTTAGGGTTCAGGGCCAGTTTTCTGTTTTTGGGTAAAGGGGTATTTTTAGGGTTCAGGGTCAGTTTTCAGTTCATGGGTAAATGGGTATTTTTAGTGTTCAGGGTCAGTTTTCAGTTCATGGGTAAATGGGTATTTTTAGGGTTCAGGGTCAGTTTTCAGTTTTTGGGTAAAGGGGTATTTTTAGGGTTCAGGGTCAGTTTTCAGTTTTTGGGTAAAGGGGTATTTTTAGGGTTCAGGGTCAGTTTTCAGTTCATGGGTAAAGAGGTATTTTTAGGGTTCAGGGTCAGTTTTCAGTTCATGGGGAAAGGGGTATTTTTAGGGTTCAGGGTCAGTTTTCAGTTCATGGGTAAAGGGGTATTTTTAGGGTTTAGGGTCAGTTTTCAGTTCTTGGGTAAAGGGGTATTTTTAGGGTTCAGGGTCAGTTTTCAGTTCTTGGGTAAAGGGGTATTTTTAGGGTTCAGGGTCAGTTTTCAGTTTTTGGGTAAAGGGGTATTTTTAGGGTTCAGGGTCAGTTTTCAGTTCTTGGGTAAAGGGGTATTTTTAGGGTTCAGGGTCAGTTTTCAGTTTTTGGGTAAAGGGGTATTTTTAGGGTTCAGGGTCAGTTTTCAGTTTTTGGGTAAAGGGGTATTTTTAGGGTTCAGGGTCAGTTTTCAGTTCGTGGGTAAAGGGGTGGTTTTTGGGTTCAGGGTCAGTTTTCTCGACTGTTGCACTCTCTGGAGTGGGAATAGTAATTTTATCCCTATGCTATCAAACGCTTTATATAATTAATTGTGAAAATATCACATGTTTATTTTATTTTTTATATTACTTACATTTTATGTATGTTATTGTTTTATGTTTGTACATGTATTAGTAAATTAGAATATATTTCATTAATTTAGAAATTAGTAAATTAATTATTAATATTTATTGTTCAGTAAATATATATTATATCTTTACTGTATATATTTAATTAATGTATTATTAATATATATGTTTTATTTATTAATTTTAAACATTATTAGATACTTTTAAATATGTATATTTTATTTATTAGTGTTATATACTTACTTTTACATTTATATATATTAAAAAAAAAATCGATATTTTTAACATCGATATTTTTTACAACGATATTATTCTTTCGATATTTTTGTACTTACCATGTTGTAGATAGGATGTCGATATTTTTGCCCTCGATATTGTTGACTCGATATTCTTGTAGGTCGATATTTTTGTAGTCGATATTCTGTCATAGATCCAAATCTAATAATAGGGCCTATGAGGACAGCAGATTAATAGTGGATGATCTTCTTTATGGTCCTATCACAAGAAATCAAAACAGCAAATGGGTTAGAACAAGGCTGCCTTTTGGCCCCTCTACTGTTCTCCCTTTATATAACCGATTTACCCCTAGCCCTGTCTGTAAGTGATGGAATTGCTCCAATGATGGGGGGTGTCCCAATTGTTTGTCTAATGTACGCTGACGATATACTGATTCTAGACCTAATACCTAACGGTCTGCACGTTTTACACAAATATGCCGAAGCACACCACTTAACGATAAATGTTTCAAAAAGCAAAGTAATGTGCACGGTGGGAAGAAATAAGTTGAAATATGCGAATTTCCCATGGTCCGTAGGGGGACAGAGATTGGAAGTGGTACAATCTTATGTCTTCCTCGGAAAAATTGTTACAGGTAATTTAAGCGAGAAAGCCCATATAGCCAATAATACTCGGAAAACAATTATCCAAGGAAAAAGTCTGGCCTCTTTATATAAGGCTACTGGTAGACGGCATTTTGCAATCTTGTTGGAAGTATATCGTGCAAAAATTTCTGCATCTTTACTATATGGCATGGAAATAGTAGATATAAAAACTTGGGGCTTTTTAAACTCTACGGAAGGCAAAATTCTGCGCAGTCTCATCATGGTTAATACTGCGTGCTCTACAGCAGCCCTTAGATTGGAATTCGGCCTACGAAGCAGTTGGGTCCAAGGTATAGCTGGAATAGTGTGCTGGGTTTTTAATATTGCACAGGGGTACCCAGGCACCCTGAGATATATTATAAAAACTGAGTTGCTTGGAAATCTCAAAGAATATTCAACAATTGTAAAAAATTTCAGAACTGCAGTTAATATTCTTGAACTTGATGAATCGGTTTTATTCAACTTATCCACACATCAGTTGAAAACTATCCTGAAATCAGCCTCTTGGGAATTAAGCTTCAGGTTGGACACGGAATCACGTACCCTGAAAAAAGGTGTCCATCTAGCCGTAGATTCCTGCCAAATGAGAATTTCCCAACCATATGTAACTTGGAATCTCCATCATGGGGTAGGGCGATTCTTTCTTTTATTAAGGCAGTATCTACTTCCGTTGAACTCTTTGACATCCAGATGGTATGGCTCTTCAGCCTTATGTGATCTTTGTAATAATAGTAATCAGGATATTAATCATGTTATTTTTGTGTGCCCAGCTTAACTTGCATTTAGGCGCAAGTGGCTGAGACCTATCTGTTTTCAATTGGGTTTTTCCTCTGCTATCTCTTTTTTAGATGCCATTCATAATCCCCCTAATGAACTGTTTTGTTATAAAAATTTTAACTTCTTTAAAGCTTTTCTAGCTCTATATTAATTAAGAGGGGAAATGTTTATTGTTAAATTTTGATTGAATAATGATTGTGTGTAAATGTATTTAATTGTTTACATTTTTATGTGGATCTCATACGAGTTCCGAAATCATAAATAAAATAAACTTGAAACTTGACTTCTCCACAGCATTTGATAAAGTTCAACAGCAAACGGTGTGAAGAAAGCTTCTCCTCTTGGGTGTTCCACACCACCATTTGGGTCTTATTATGGATATGCATTCGGTTACCTGGTGCCAAATTCTGATAGGAGGGAGGCAGGGTCTGTCCTATAGGGTTAAAACTCAAAATGGCCTCAAGCAGACGGCTTGTTGGCTCCCCTGCTGGGTTCCCTATACATTTATGATCTTCCAGGTACTTTAAATCAGGTAAAGGGTGATCCTCCCAGATCTAGTGCAATGTCCATTGCCTCCGTATTATGTAAGAACTTAACCCCTATTTGCTTCAGCGTTGTCTTGTAGCATTGTCAAAGTATGCAGAAGGCCACTTTTTGAAGATGAATAGTTCTAAAAGTCATTTCTTGATCTTCCGTAAGAATGGGTCAAGGCTGAAGTGGAAGCTTAATTCTGGGTACTGATAAATTAGAAATAGTGGACTCGTACCTTTCTCTTGGTAAGTTTCTCTAAGAATGGGTGGGATGTTGATTATATGGGACATTGTATGAGTAGGGCTCTTTCTCTGGCAAATGCCCAGAACAGATTTTACAAAACTTGTGAGAGATGTCATTTTGTGCATGTCCTGTCAGTCTACAGGATTAAAATCCCCCCTCTTTGTGCTATGCATATGAAGTGTTGGATATGAGTCCAGTAGAAGCCCAGGTTAGATGTCCTGCACATCTAACCTGGGCTTCTATTGGAATTCATTAACGCATATTAGCAAGCCCATTATAGCCATTTTAGCGGCAGGTTCCTGCCGCTAAAACTGCGATAATTTTAATGAGGTTCTTGCTAATATACATCTGAGTGCTTTTTTTACGTGTTTTGAGTGGAATAAAGAAATCTTTGGGCTTGATCTAAATATAGAATCTCCTATGCCTAAGTCCACCTTGAAGAGCTTAATAAAGAGCTCTTTGTTTAAAATAAGCTTAGCTAGAGACATTGCCTTATAGCAGCGAAATAAGCATAATCAAGTGGTTCAGGAGAGTAATTTGGGAAATAAACCTCAGTCTTAATGTGGATACTGCCTCATGGGATCAGAAGGCGCATCCTTTAATTGAATTTGGATCTGCTCCCTTTACGTGTCATTACTGGCATAAGGAATAAACTTCCAAAACAGAATAGAAGATGTGAGTTGTGCCAGTTGCATATCCATTATATCAACCATGTACGTTTTGTGTGCCCTTTGTTACAGAACGTTCATCACTATTTTTTAGTGGCCTCTGTTTATTAAATACAACATTCATTCTGCTGTAAAGGCTCGCAAATTTGTAATGTTTCACTTGAATGAATTGATCTGTAATAAGATTAATCAATTCCTTAGATCTTTTTAAAACATTTATTAGGGACTTGGTGAATTATGGGTGGATTGTTGTTGTACAATGGATGTTGTACAAATAGGGTTCAAAATGTCATTATATTTGTACCTTATTTTCTACTTCATGTTGCTATATGTTGAAATGTACCTTTTAAGGCATATTAATCAATGACCAGAATGTCATGATGGATTGAGCTTAAAAAGAGCTACATCTGGTTTTGTTTTCTAGATATTCAATTATTGTATCTTCTATTCTGCTTTATATATAATGCTACTTTTAAAGGTAGCATTTATGAGTGTTTGTATTATGTAATACTTGCACATCTTATGTTGTACTATGAACGCTGGCACTTTACAAATGCTAAAAAATGAATGCTCTGAATAAGTTCTTATATACAGCATTTATTTCCCTTATGCCTTACTATGAATTCCCATAGCAGCCAAGGTTAACACCAGAACCTGGGCTGCTATGGGAATTCACAAGGGCATATTATCAAGCCCATTATCACCGCTTTAGCGGCAGTTTCCTGCTGATAAAAGCGGCGATAATGTATCGCCCTTTCTTGATAATATGGCCCTAAACTTGCATACTGAGGTGGAGATAAACTGTAAACACAGGGGTCAGTTCAGTTCACAAAGCAGGCAGGCGGTGATTGTCAAGATGGCGGGAAGGCGAGAATGCTGGGGCAATGGGAGTGCACAAAGAAGGGGTCGTTTTGTTTTGTTTTTTGTTGCATAGTTATATAGCGTGAACTCAACCCGAAGGTATTGGAGCGCTTTACATTTGCACTGTATTTACAATACACATTTAGGCACGGGGAGAGTGATTTGCCCAGAATCACAGGATGTGGACGCGACCCCAAGGCTCGAACCCTGGTCTCCAGCACCAAAGTCGGCAGTCTAGCCGACGGACCACATCCTCTAAGACGTCAGGTGCAGTTGAGTATGCATCAGGTAGTTTAGAAGTCTAGCGATAGTTAAGAAGGCAGTCCATAGTTCAGGTGGTATAGGTGGTTAGAAAGGCAGAGGGTGGACAACTATGGGATAGTTAAGATGGCAGATGCTGACTGTAAAGATAGGACAAGAGATGAGAATGGCGCGATAGTCCACAAAGCCAAGGGTAGTTAAGACAGCAAGATTAGTTGAGGATGCATGAGTAGTTGAGAGTACATGGGCTAGTTCAGAAGGCAGGTTAGAGCTCAGGATGTAGGGCTGGTTAAGAAGGAAGAGGGTAGAGAATCATGGGGTAGTTTAAAAGGCAGGCGTTAGAATGCAACAGATAAATCAGGAAATGGGATATGTGACAGCTGAGTAGTTACATGAATACTGTACACTGAGTCGCCTATAGGTGTCTAGATGACGTCAGGGTGTGGATTGGAATTCAGGCAATGGAAAATTAAGAGATATGGAACTGAATCTGAAGGTACAGCGAGTTTCTCACAGTGCCTCTCAGTAGGCATAAAGTTATTTAGACTATATGCACATCCAATCCTTGGCCTTTCTCCAATGAGCAAATAACATTGGTCACGGATGTACTAATTGTAATTACAATTCAATGAAAAAGTGTGTGAAGGAGGTGTACTCAGCTGCCTAAATAATAATAGGGCCAAAGGAAAAAAAAACGATGCATTGCTTACAGGTGAGTGTGCGGGATGTGTGTTTGTGGGGGTGGTTAATTGAAGGAGATGACAGGAAATACCTGAAAAACGAAATAGTGAAAAGATGAGGCTTAAGAGGAAAGAGATGATGTGTGAGATATGCTGAAGAGGACTTCAGAATGATATGGGGACATAAAGTGCATATGTTGCTAACAGAGTAAGAGAATGTAGAGGAACTGGAGTGAATGTGACACTCTGAAGACCACTGCCCATTTTGCAGGGGCTTTTAAAGCATGGGCAATGTGAGCAACTGACGTAGAACCTACTCATTTAGGGCCCTTTTGCTTAGAGACTCATCACAAGTCTCCCTGAGTCTGGTATGCTTTCCTCCAGGCCTACCAGATAACCTCTACTGTTGCCAAACAGGATAGGAAGACATGATAGGTGGAGGGGCATGTGTTGAAAAAATCACAACCATTATTTTCCCAAACTATATTTAGGCAGGTCAAACCTGTCGAATTTACCAGGAGAAACTGCCCAATAAATAATGCATGTGGATTTTTGGACATTGAAATGCACTGACCCATTTTCATTTCAGGAATTTGAAATAAGTTAAAGTTACTGCACTCTGTAGATTCTATATCCAGGAGTTTGGGATTTTATAGGGTGCCTTAATTGTTGCAACACTATTTGGGGCTGTAGGAGAGTAGGGTCTGTTTTCCTATGGTAACCCTACTTTTTGCTTTTTGCTTCACTGGTTTTCGACTTAATGTGGCTGTTGGCCTGCTAATACACCCACAGCCCTGCTGTTCTCTCTCTAAATTCACAACCATGCACTTTAGGTACATCACCAATTGGGATTGGGTCACCTTATGAGCCCCTGTACACAGTACTATAGGTACCCAGGGCATAGGTGTATCCAAGGCCTCCAGGGGCTGCAGCATATCTTTTGCGACCCCTGGCTGGCCATCCAAACTGACACAACTGGCTGATCACTCAGCTGGGGCAAGGTCGTGTAATCACTCCTTGCTTAGATATAGTATACCTATGTCTAAACCTGTATCTGGACACATATACACCTATATGTCACTCATACGGCAGGCCTTAATAATCCTGGAGGCAGAGTGCTTGGTTTTATGTGAGATGGTGCTCTAGCATGAGCTGAGCCTGTCTGCAGCTTTCGGAACCATGTCCTTATAGCTGTTCTGGGATATTGCCATACCATATACTCTTAAGTGCATTATGAACCTCGCGGTTGAATGTTAACTATGGTTTGGCTTTATCAAAACATGTTCTGTAAGGTGTCATACACTTTAGAATACTACCCCCACGCCAGTCCTGGCGACGGGGGTAGAATTCCACCCTTCTAGACGGAGAAGACATGTTACTTTCCTTAAACGCGGTTAAAACTAACCAGAGCCACAGCATCACAAAATGGTTGCTGCTGCCACAGACACAAGTCTGGCCTCCTGCTGCTGACCAAAACTCCGGCAGAGGAGGCCTGGACAAAAGGTTTCCTGTCACAGGGAGGTGTTACACCACCCCAGACAGGAGATAGTGGATTGGGGCAGGGAGGGCTGAATGAAACTAGACACGCCTGGGGCACACAAGGTGTCCCATGCATAGCCCAGTTCAAATCGGTGCTGGGGCACTCCAGCCCCAGCTTTGGCATGAAACTGGACAAAGGGGAAGGGGTGTAACCACCCGCTTCCTGGGTCCCACCCATAGGAGGGACCTAGCATGAGATCCAGCCCCTTGATTTGGAATAAAGGTAGGAGCTGTGCCCTTAGACATTAGATCATCCTGACTGAAACTTTGAAATGAAACTCTGGGCCCTTCAACATCCTACTCGACGTAGAAGACTGAAGAATCTCCCTTGTGGTCAAGGAGTGACCACCCTGCACCAGCAGGCACCATCAGCGCTCAAAGGTTTTCTTTGTTGTTGCTCTCGCCGGAGCTCCAACAACAGAGACCGACAAAAACTGGACTTCCAGACTTCCAACAGCCCGATCCACAGTCCCAGCAAAGCTGAGACCCATGGGTGCGACGAGAGACGTGGGACTGGCCATCTTGGAAAGCCAGCAAAGTGCTTCCTGTGCAGCTCCCGAGGCACCCTTGAATCTGTGCATTGGGGATTTAGAAGCCCCAGCCCCGAGCAGCTTTTGCACCAAAGATCACTTCTCCACACTCACCAATTGCTGCGTGGGGCCCTTTTGCATTTTCCTGCTTGGCGCGTTGTCCGGTCACTTGCCCGTTGGCTAGTGGCCTCTGTGATGATGAACCTACAAATTTTCACTCCTGGTCTGGTTGCTCCAGACTGGCCCTTGCTCCCCTGAAAAGGAGCAGCCCATCAGACCTTCCCGGTCTGATCCAGAAGCCATCTTTGATTCCTGCGTGGGTTGCATTTGCCAAGGCCTGTTGACTCTGATGCAAAAACCGACACAGCTGACAGCTAGAACCTTCACGGGACAGCCCGTGTACACCTCTTGGTTGTCCTCGATCCTTCCTGGTCCACGTGGCAGTGAAGACAAACTTCACAACATCACCTGATTGCAACATGACATCGCCTGGATCCTTCCTGGTTCCTTACTGGTCACTGACTAGTGACCCAGACTCTGTCACCTCTGCTTTCAGGTACTCTAAATCTTCTATCCACCCTTGGATCCAACCGGACTTCTCTCCTGGTTGCCTGCAGCATCTTTCCCTCCAGGCTCCATTGAACTCCATGACGAAACCCGACGCACTTTGACACCTATGCACCCGCTTCCTGTGGGTGAGGTAACGAGAGTACTCTGGTGCTCCTGTAGTCGTTTACACCTCTAGTGTCCTAGTTTTAAGTGGTTAAGTTCTAGTCCAGTCGGAAGACTCCCAAAACAGTAACTTTCTAACTTTTACGCACCATTGACTTCTATTGGTAAACGCGAGTGCCTATAGACACTGCACCCGCATCCTGGGGGCCTCCTATGTCCTAACTGCTGTTAGTCCAGTGTATCCCCAGCGATTCTCAAGGCCCTAGGCCTTACCGCTGTTCATGGCGTGGTTTTTATACCACTATTTTAGTATATGGTTTTAGGGGCCACCCGGGCCTATCCATATTTGTGCAACTTTTGTATGTTATATGAAGTTCTTTGTTTAACGCTTGTGCTTCTGTGCTCATAAAGAGTATAGGGGATTATTCTAGTAATAAATACATATATTTTATAATATATAACTAGTGTGGTGTCCTTTCATTTGGTATTAAAGGGATTGCATATGGTAAAACAGCTGGCTTCACATGCCCTCTTGAGTTTAGCCTAAGAGGGCTTTTGTCCATGCTACCATTAGGATAGCTGTTCTATAAGGTTGACTTACAACCATCACCATAAGGGTCGTTGGGACTGGTGCAAGGTGTTCACTAGAATAGTGGCCATCATATACCAGGCCAACTTCTCACATTGGTGTGCAGCGGTTGGGATTTGAGCTTGCTGTTGTTTTACCAATCGTAATCTTTGACAATATCATTTGAAAGATCACATCAAGTACCTTAGGTACATATAAACAGAGCTTTAAATACTTAAGTTCTACTGAACTTAGTAGTTGTAACCCAAAGGGCTTAGCACACTCTGACTACAACTCCTAGAGAGGTTCAAGTAGGTAAATACATAGTGTAGGTAGGTGCACACACCTCCACCTCACTAGTCATTGCTGGCACAGGTGAACTACCCAGTTCTCTACTTGTGGAAAGTGACCCTCACAAGGCACCCTCCAGCCATGAAAAACTCAGGTTCAGAAAATTGGATGCCTTGTGTGCCTCAAAGAAGTTGAAAAAGGGTCATAACCCTACCATCCCAATCCTGATACATATCCTAGAGGTAGCTGATCTTGAGAAGGCCTCTGCAGGCCCCTCGGGTACTACAGGAGAGGGAGCCCCAATAGATGATGAAACCATCACTCCAGAAGTTGAGGAAGTAGATGGGGATGAGTCAGATGATCAGGGGGATAGTCAGGTTCAGGTCAGGAGCCTTACCTAGGCTAACCTATGCGTACATGGGAATGGAGAAGGGTTTCATCCCTCCAGACCTAATAGTAGGTTTCTCCCAGGCAATAGAAGGGACAGATCTCCTTCCAGGGAATCTAACCACTCTAATGCCTCAAGGGGTTCTCAAAGGGGAATGACTTCTCCCCAGAGAAAAGAACATGAGGCTAGGATGAGAGCTGTCCAACTTCAGATAGAGAAAGAGGAAACAGCCCTGGCCCAAGCTAAACTTGCTTTAGCAATGGAGCAAATATTAAGTGGATTAGATTCCACTGGTGGCAGCAGTATCCCTAAGGATAAAGACAGGTCCTATGATTATAGAAACCTGAGTAAGATTGTGCCCCCCTACAAAGATGGGGATGACATCCACAAATGAATGACTGCTCTGGAGAGAGCCTGCATGGTAGAGCAGGTTCCCCAAGATCAGTGGGCAGCAATCTTGTGGCTCTCCTTCTCAGAGAAAGGAAGAGACAAATTCCTCACAGTTAGCCCAGAGGATGCTAAAAACTACACTGTCCTGAAAAGTGCTCTTATTGATGAGTTTGGCCTAACCACTGAGCAATACAGGTTGTTGTTCAGAGATACCCAAAAAGCTCAGACTCAAGACTGGACTGATTTTGTTGATTGTGCCACTAAGGCTCTCAATCAATCAGTGACACTTATAAAGCGCGCTACATACCCGTAGGGTCTCAAGGCGCTGGGGGGGGGGAGCCGCTACTGCTCGAACAGCCAGGTCTTCAGCTTCTTCCTGAAGGAGAGGTGGTCTTGGGTCAGGCGCAGGTCGGTCGGGAGGGAGTTCCAGGTCTTGGCGGCCAGGTAGGAGAAGGACCTTCCTCCTGTAGTCGCTCTTCGGATGCGGGGGACGGCGGCGAGGGCGTGGTTGGCTGATCGGAGGTGGCGTTTGGGAGCGTAGAAGTTGACTCGGCTGTTGAGGTAGCTCGGGCCTTGGTCGTGTAGGGCTTTGTGTGCGTGGGTGAGGAGGCGGAAGGTGATTCTTTTGTTGACGGGGAGCCAGTGAAGGTCTCTCAGATGTCCGGAGATGTGGCTGGTTCGTGGGATGTCGAGGATGGGTCTGGCTGAGGTGTTCTGGATCCGCTGGAGTCTCTTCTGGAGCTTGGCGGTGGTACCGGCGTAGAGGGCGTTGCCGTAGTCCAGTCGGCTGGTGACGAGGGCCTGGGTGACGGTCTTCCTGGTCTCGGTGGGGATCCACCAGAAGATCTTCCGTAGCATGCGTAGGATGTTGAAGCATGTCGAGGAGACGTTGTTGACTTGCCTGGTCATGGAGAGGGAGGAGTCCAGGATGAAGCCCAGGTTGCGTGCATGGTCTGTCGGTTTGGGTGCGGTGCCCAGGGCGGGAGGCCACCAGGAGTCGTCCCAGGCGGAGGGAGAGGAGCCCAGGATGAGGACCTCCGTCTTGTCCGAGTTCAGTTTCAGGCGGCTGGTCGTCATCCACTCGGCTACCTCTTTCATCCCTTCGTGCAGGTTGGCTCTGGCGGCGGCGGGGTCGTTGGTCAGGGAGAGGATCAGCTGGGTGTCGTCGGCGTAGGAGATTATGCTGAGGTTGTGTTTGCGTACGATGGCCGCGAGGGGGCTCATGTAGACGTTGAAGAGGGTGGGGCTCAGAGATGATCCTTGGGGGACGCCGCAGATGACTTCGGTGGCCTCTGACTTGTACGGTGGTAGGCGGACTCTCTGTGTTCTCCCGTCGAGGAAGGAGATGATCCATTCCAGCGCCTTGTCCTGGATTCCGACGTTGCTGAGGCGCCGTACTAGGGTGCGGTGGCAGACCGTGTCGAATGCCGCGGAGAGGTCCAGGAGGATGAGGGCCGCTGTTTCTCCGTTGTCCATCAGGGCTCGGATGTCATCGGTGGCGGTGATGAGGGCGGTCTCGGTGCTGTGGTTGGCTCGGAAGCCGGACTGTGAGGGGTCGAGGGATCCGTTCGTCTCGAGGAAAGCGGCCATCTGCTTGTTGACGGTCTTCTCGATGACTTTGGCTGGAAACGGGAGGAGCGAGATGGGGCGGTAATTCTTGAGGTCGGTGGGGTCCGCTGTTGGTTTCTTGAGTAGAGCGCTGAGTTCGGCGTGTTTCCAGCTCTCGGGGAAGATGGTGGTGTCGAAGGATGTGTTGATGATGTCTCGCAGGTGGGGTGCGATGACAGCGTCGGCCTTGTTGAAGACGTGGTGAGGGCAGGGGTCAGTCGGTGATCCGGAGTGGATGGAGTTCATCGTGCGGATGGTGTCTTCGGTGCTGATCGGGGTCCAGGCGTGGAGGGTGGTGGTGGGGGGTGGTTGTTCGGTCATGGTGTGCGTTGGTTGGTTGTTGAAGCTGTTGTGTATGTCCGTGATCTTGTTGTGGAAGTATGAAGCCAGGGAGTTGCAGAGGTCTTGCGATGGGGTGATGTCGTTGTTTCCTGCGCTGGGGTTGGAAAGCTCTTTGACGATGTTGAAGAGTTCCTTGCAGTTGTGTGCGTTGTTGTCCAACCGGTCCTTGAATGCTGTTTTCTTGGCGGCGCGGATCAGCTGGTGGTGTTTCCGGGTGGCAAGTTTGAAGGAGGTCCTGTTGTCCGGTGTCGGTTCCCTTCTCCAGACTTTCTCGAGGGCTCGGCAGTTCTTCTTGGAGCTCTTGAGTTCGTCGGTGAACCATGGGGCTTTCTTGCTGCCGGGTCTGCTGGGCGGGGTCCTCAATGGGGCGAGTTCGTCCGCGCAGTTGCTGATCCACTTCGTGAGGTTGTCGGCGGCCTGGCTGGGGTTCGCTGAGCTGGCAGGAGGGTGCTGGCTCAGGGAGGTGGCGAGCTGGTCTGCTGTGATCTTGTTCCAGCTTCTGCGGGCGGCCTGTTGCTGGTGGTGGTGGGTCGTTGTTTTCTTGAAGGTGAAGTGGACGCAGCTGTGGTCCGTCCATTGAAGCTCTGTGGCGTGGCTGAAGTCGATGTCCTTGCTGGATGAGAAGACAGCGTCGAGTGTGTGTCCGGCGAGGTGGGTGGGGGTGGACACCAGTTGCTTGAGTCCCAGGTTGGCGAGGTTGTCGAGCAGGGTGCTGGTGTTGCGGTCGTTGTTGTTCTCCAGATGGAAGTTGAGGTCTCCCAGGAGGATGTAGTCAGCGGAGGGGAGGGCATGTGGGCTGACGAAGTCGGCGATGTCCTCGCTGAATTGTGTGCGTGGTCCAGGGGGTCGGTAGATCAGGGTGCCTCTGAGGGTGGTGTTCGGGTTGGTGTGGATCTGGAAATGCAGGTGTTCGGCGGTGGTCAGGGAGTTGTCGGTGCTGGTCGTGAGACGGATGGTGCTCCTGTGGATGATGGCGATGCCTCCTCCCATCTGGTTGGCGTTTCGGTCCCTCCGGACGATCTTGTAGCCCTCTGGGATGGCGATGGCGATGTCGGGAGCTGAAGAGGCGTTCATCCAGGTCTCCGTGAGGAAGGCAACGTCTGGAGCTGTGGTGTCGAGGAGGTTCCAGAGTTCGATGGCATGTCTGTGGACGGAGCGGGTGTTGAGTAGGATGCACTTGAGGTGGGTGCTGCTGGTGTTCGGCTTGGTGGGTGCTGGTGCGAGGCAGGTCCGGATGCAGGTGAACTTGCAGGCGTGGCAGCTGAAGGGTCCGTGGGTACGTCGTGGAGAGGCTTGATGGCATTCTGGGAGTCGGCCGGTGTTGAGAGCGGTGAGGGTGGCGGCGGAGTACGTCAGGCGGGTCGGTCGGGGTCTTCGTGGGCCAGGGGTCCTGGCACTGGGCGCGGTCCAGGCGCGGACGGGCGTAGACGGGCTTACCTTTGGCGCGCCTTCGGCGCACAATCGGCGCGTCCGCTGCGCGTGACCGCTGCGCGTTCGCACGGTTGCCATTTAAGGCGAAGTGCGCGGGTGGGCGGAGCAGCTGGGAGGCAGGAGCGGGGAGGGTACAGAATAGAAAAAGGGGCGGGGAAAAGCGGCGGTGGCGGGAAGGGAGGGCGGAGGGCGGCGAGGTAGGCGGACAACAAGGAAGGAAACCACAACACGGGGGAAATAAAAATTATACAGAACGGGCACAAATTCTCAACAAAACAAGGAAAACAAGGAAAAAACCAAAGTTATATCAAACAGGCACAAATGTTGGACAAAACAAGGGCAAAAACAACCGCAGCGGCGCCCGCCGGCAATCGGCAAAACGAGGCAGCAGCGAGGCAGAGGGCAGGCAAGGGGCACACGCAGCAGCTGGTGGCTGTGCGGCGCGGGGGTGTCCCACAAGTGGAAGGTTGGTTGCTAGGTAGTAAAGTTAAGGACTATACAGGATTGTATAATTTGATCATGAGAGATCAAATCCTTAATAACTGTCAGAACCAGTTGTTGCATTAACACCTGATTGGCTCAGATCTAACCTCTCCCCAAAAATTGGGAAAGAAGGCAGACAAAGGGGTCAGAACCAGGGGTAAGCAGAAACCCCAGAACCATGGAGGTGATCAGAAAAAGGCAGACCAGAAGGGTGGATATCAAAAACAAAAAGACCAGAAGCCTTCTTCAGGCCCCCAAAATACTTCTAATGAGGGGGGGTCCCAAACTGGAAAGAAAAAGAAGAAGAATGATGGCCCAAAGAAACCTTGGTGTAATTACTGTAAGTCAGTTTCTCACTGGTTTAGTGAGTGCACTAAGAAAGGTACAGCACCGGCCACTGCAGCCCCTAAGGCAACTGCACCCTCTAGTACAGCCAGCAGTGGCAGCCCCCAAACTAAAGCTATAGTGGGGTTAACCATGGGTACTGAGATGGAGTCTGGCTTAGTCAGGATTCCAACTCAGGCAGTCTTGATCTGTGATGTGGACATGGCTATGTCCACTTCTGTGAGTCCCAATACTTTTGGCAAGTACAGACAGACGCCTTTGATTAATGATAAAGTGGCTCAGGCCTACAGGGACACATGTGCCAGTGTCACTATGGTGACACCTAACTTTGTAGACCCTGGACAAATTGTACTAGGTGAAAACTACCTAGTGACCAATGCTAGCAATGTCACTACTCCCAATTTCTCCTGGGGAGGGGTAACTGGCCTCAAAAGAGTTGTGGTGAGTGCAGACCTCCCAATTGAATGTCTTTTGGGCAATGATCTAGAGGACTCAGTATGGTCAGAAGTGGAGTACAGGACTCATGCAGAGATGCTAGGTATTTCAGCACATGTCCTTGCTGTGACCAGGTCGCAGGCCAAAAAATGCTTACCTGATCCTGTGCTGGATCTTGAAACTGTAGACCAGATACAACCCAAGAGAAAGAGCAAGAGGGTAAAGGCAGTGCCTTCCCCCTTGCCCCAGGTTGAGGATCAGCCCTCTCAGGAGGATGGTTCTATGATCGAAGAGGAGACTGCCCTGGAAGAGCTTGAACCTGGTCAGGTTGAGTTTCTGGGGACAGGGGGACTCTCAAGGGCAGATCTGGGGCAGGCTCAGTTAACTTGTCCTTCTCTTGAACCCCTCAGACAGCAGGCTGCTGCTTAGTCTGCTGGGAATGCTCAAGGTACCCATAAGATGTATTGGGATGATGGGCTCCTTTATTCAGAGGCTAGAGACCCCAAGCCTGGTGCTTCCAGGAGGTTGGTCATACCTCTGCAATTTAGGGGCTTCCTTCTAACCTTGGCCCATGATATTCCTCTAGCAGGAAACTTAGGCCAGAACAAGACTTGGGACAGGCTTGTCCCTCACTTTCACTGGCCTCACATGTCACAAGATACCAAGGAGTTTTGTCGCTCCTATGTTACCTCCCAAGCCAGTGGCAAATCAGGTGGCACAACAAAGGCCCCCCTCATACCACTACCTGTGGTGGGGGTACCCTTTGAGAGAGTGGGGATAGACATTGTTGGACCAATGGACCCCCAAACAGCATCTGGGCACAGATTTATACTGGTGGTAGTGGATCATGCCACCAGGTATCCAGAAGCTATTCCCCTGAGGACCAAAGCAGCTCCTGTTGTGGCACGGGCCCTACTTGGGGTTTTCTCCAGAGTGGCCTTTCCAAGGGAGGTACTTTCAGACAGAGGTACCAACTTCATATCTGGATATCAAAAAGCAATGCGAAAAGAGGTTGGTGTTAACTATAAGTTCACTACACCCTACCATCCACAGTGCAATGGGCTTGTTGAAAGATTCAACAAGACCCTAAAAGGAATGATAAAAGGGTTACCTGAGAAGCTTAGGCGAAGATGGAACATCCTTTTACCCTGCCTTCTGTTTGCTTACAGAGAGGTCCCACAAAAGGGGGTTGGCTACAGCCCTTTTGAGCTTTTGTTTGGACATCCTGTAAGCCTAAACTTGACATAGTGGACTATGTACTTGGTCTCCGCTCCGGGATGGCTGAATACATGGAGCAGGCTTCCAAAAACCTTGAGGCCAGCCAAGAACTTCAAAAAGCTTGGCATGACCAAAAGGCTGTGCTGACTGAGTACCAGCCAGGGCAGAAGGTGTGTGTGTTAGATCCAGGAGCCCCAGCAGCCCTCCAAGACAAATGGTCTGGACCCCACACCATAATTGAGAAAAAGGGAGAGGTCACCTACTTGGTGGACCTTGGCACCCCTAGGAGCCCCCACAGGGTGCTCCATGTCAACAGATTGAAGGCATATGTGGACAGGGCAGACACGAGCTTGCTCATGGCTACAGATGGGGAACAGGAGGAAGAGAGTGACCCTCTCCCAGACCTGTTGTCCCAAAACCCTGATGATGGTTCAGTGGATGGAGTAGCCTTGGCAGGCAGCCTCACTGACCAGCAGCAATGGGACTGCAGACAAGTTCTACAGGCTCATAGACATATGTTTTCACTAACTCCTAGTCAGACTAACTGGTGCACCCATGAGGTGGACACTGGTGACAGTCTGCCTGTGAAGAGTAAGATCTACAGGCAACCTGACCATGTCAGGGACTGTATAAAGACCGAGGTACAGAAAATGCTTGAGCTTGGAGTGATTGAGCCATTAGAGAGCCCCTGGCCCAGCCCTGTGGTCCTTGTGCCAAAACCTCACACCCAAGATGGTAAGAGAGAGATGAGGTTCTGTGTGGACTGTAGAGGTCTTAATGCTGTCACTAGGACAGATGCTCACCCCTTTCCAAGAGCAGATCAGCTCATTGATAGATTGGCTTCTGCCAAGTTTCTGAGCACATTTGATTTGACAGCTAGCTATTGGCAAATCAGGTTAGCTGAGGAGTCCAAGGCCAAAACAGCTTTCGCAACCCCTGGAGGTCATTATCAATTTGTGGTGAGGCCCTTTGGCTTGAAGAATGCACCTGCCACTTTCCAAAGGTTGGTGAACCAAGTCCTTTCTGGGTTGGATGACTTTTGTGAAGCTTATCTTGATGATATTGCGGTCTTCAGCTCCACCTGGGAGGATCACCTGATCCACTGAAGGTTTTAGAGGCCCTGCAAAAGAAAAGGCAGGCCTATCTATCAAGGCCACAAAGTGCCAGATAGGGCAGAGTAAGGTTGTGTACCTGGGCTACCTTGTAGGTGGGGGTCAGGTTCAACCACTGGAGAGCAATATCCAGGTCATACAGGACTGGGCTCCTCCAACCACCCAGACACAGGGCAGAGCTTTCTTGGGCCTGTCTGGGTACTACAGAAAATGTGTCAAGATTTTTGGGTCCATTGTGACACCACTCAATGATCTGACATCCAAGAAGATGCCAAAAAAGGTTCAGTGGGCAGTTAGCTGTCAAAAGGCAATTGATGACCCGAAGAAGGCCATGTGCTCTGCACCTATCTTAAAAAGTCCTGACTACTCCAAAGAGTTCATTGTCCAAACAGATGCTTCTGAGTTGGGGGAGGGAGCTGTGCTTTCACAACTTAATGTAGATGGTCAAGACCATCCCATTGCTTTCATTAGCAGAACGCTGACCCCTAGAGAGAAATGTTGGTCAGCCATTGAGAGGGAGGCCTTAGCTGTGATTTGGGCCCTGAAGATGTTGAGACCATACTTGTTTAGCACTCACTTCAGAATTCAGACAGACCATAAGCCCCTCTTGTGGCTAAATCAGATGAAGGGGGAAAATCCCAAACAACTCAGGTGGTCCATTTCACTACAGGGGATGGACTTTACGATGGAGCACAGACCAGGGACTGACCATGGCAATGCAGATGGTCTCTCCAGGTATTTCCACTTAGAACATGAAGACTTATCTGGTCAAGGTTAAGTTTAATGTCCCTGCGTTTGGGGTGGGGGGGTTATGTAGGAGAGTAGGGTCTGCTTTCATATCGTCACCCCACTTTTTGCTTTTTGCTTCACTGGTTTTCGAATTAATGTGGCTTTGGGCTTGCTAATCAGACCCACAGCCCTGCTGTTCTCTCTCTGAATTCACAACCATGTACTTTAGGTACATCGCCAATTTGGAATAGGTCACCTTATGAGCCCCTGTACAGAGTACTATAGGTACCCAGTGCATAGGTGTATCCAAGGCCTACCAGGGGCTGCAGCATAGCTTTTACCACCCCTGGCTGGTCATCCAAACTGACACAACTGGCTGATCACTCAGCTGGGGCAAGGTTGTGTAATCAATCCTTGCTTAGATATAGTATACCTATGTCTAAACCTATATCTGGACACATATACACCTATAAGTCACTCCTATGGCACGCCTTAACAATCCTGGAGGCAGAGTGCTTGGTTTTATGTGAGATGGTGCTCTAACATGAGCTGAGCCTGTCTGCAGCTTTCGGACCCATGTCTTTATAGCTGTTCTGGGATATTGCCATACCGTATACTCTTAAGTGCATTATGAACCTCGCGGTTGAATGCTAACTATGGTTGGCTTTATCAAAACATGTCGTGTAAGGTGTCATACGCTTTGGAATACTACCCCCTCGCCAGTCCTGGCGACAGAGGTAGCATTCCACCCTTCTAGAGGGAGAAGACATGTTACTTTACTTAAACGCAGTTAAAACTAACCAGAGCCTCAGCATCACAAAATGGATGCTGCTGCCGCAGACACAAGTCTGGCCTACTGCAGCTGACCGAAACTCCGGCAGGGGAGGCCTTGTCAAAAGGTTTCCTGTCGCAGGGAGGTGTTGAACCACCCTAGACAGGAGATAGTGGATTGGGGCAGGGAGGCTGAATGAAACTAGACACGCCAGGGGCACACAAGGTGTCCCATGCATAGCCCAGTTCAAACCGGTGCTGGGGCACTCCAGCCCCAGCTCTGGCGCAAAACTAGACAAAGGGAAAGGGGTGTAACCACCCCCTTCCTGGGACCCACCCATAGGAGGGACGTAGCAGGAGATCCAGCCCCTTGATTTAGAATAAAGGTAGGAGCTGTGCCCTTAGACATTAGATCATCCTGACTGAAACTTTGAAATGAAACTCTGGACCCTTAGACATCCTACTCGACGTAGAAGACGGAAGAATCTCCCTTGTGGTCAAGGAGTGACCACCCTGCACAAGCAAGCACCATCAGTGCTCAAAGGTTTAATTTGTTGTTGCTCTCGCCGGAGCTCAAACAACAGACACCAACAAGAACCAGACTTCCAGACTTCCAACAGTCCGATCCACAGTCCCAGCAAAGCTGAGATCCGTGGAGAAGACGAGAGACGTGGGACTGGCCATCTTGGAAAGTCAGCGAAGTGCTTTCTGTGCAGCTTCCGAGGCACCCTCGAAGCTGTGCATTGGGGATTGAGAAGCCCCAGCCCCGAGCAGCTTTTGAACCAATGATCACCTCTCCACACTCACCGAGTGCTGCGTGGGGCCCTTTTGCATTTTCCTGTTTGACTCATTGTCTGGTCACTTGCCCGTTGGCTAATGGCCTCTGTGACGACGAACGTACAATTTTTCACTGCTGGTCTGGTTGCTCCAGACTGGCCCTTGCTCCCCTGAAAAGGAGCAGCCCATCAGACCTTCCCTGTCTGATCCAAAAGCCATCTTTGATTCCTGCGTGGGTTGCATTTGCTAAGGCCTGTTGACTCAGATTCGAGAACCGACACCGCTGACAGCTAGAGGCTTTGTGGTACAGCCCATGTCTTCTGGTTGTCCTCGATTCTTCCTGGTCCACGTGGCAGCGGAGACAAACTTCATGACATCACCTGATCGCAACCCGACATCGCCTGGTTCCTTCCTGGTTCCTCCCTGGTCACTGGCTAGTGACCCAGACTCTGTCCCCTCTGCTTTCAGGTACTCTACATCTTCGATCCACCCTTGGATCCAACCGGACTCTTCTCGCCTGGTCGCCTGCAGCATCTTTACCTCCAGGCTCCATAGAACTCCACGACGAAACCCGACGCACTTTGACATCTATGCACCCGCTTCCTGTGAGTGAGGTAACATGAGTACTCCAGTGCTCCTGTAGTGGTTTACACCTCTAGTGTCCTAGTTTTAAGTGGTTAAGTTCTAGTCCAGTCGGAAGACTCCCAAAACAGTAACTTTCTAACTTTTACGCACCATTGACTTCTACTGGTGAATGTGAGTGCCTATAGACACTGCACCCCCTTCCTGTGGGCCTCCTATGTCCTAACTGCTCTTAGTCCAGTGTAGCCCCAGTGATTCTCAAGGCCCTAGGCCTTACCATTGTTCGTGACGTGGTTCTTATACCACTATTTTAGTATATGGTTTTAGGGGCCACCCAGGCCTATCCATATTTGTGAAACTTTTGTATGTTATAGGAAGTTCTTTGTTTAACGCTTGTGCTTCTGTGCTCATAAAGAGTATAGGGGATTATTCTAGTAATAAATACATATATTTTATAATATATAACTTGTGTGGTGTCCTTTCATTTGGTATTAAAGGGATTGCATATGGTAAAACAGCTAGGTGCACATGCACTCTTGAGTTTAGCCTAAGACTGCTTTTGTCCAGGCTACCATTAGGATAGCTGTCTATAAGGTTGACTTACAACCAATCACCATAAGGGTCGTTGGCACTGGTGCAAGGTGTTCACTAGAATAGTGACCATCATATACCAGGCCAACTTCTCACAGGGGCACTTATAAATGGGGCAGAGCGTCAGTGCCCAAAAGGGGCCCCAAAATATGTCTGTGTCTAAAAGCTTTATGATGATTCTGCACTTCTGTAGTCATTAATAAGGTTTATGTCATAGTCTCATACCTTCAGGAATGAAAATTAGAATTTGCAATTATTCAGAACAAAATCAGTGTTGTTACTAATTTTTTTGATACTGCTACTAACCAATGGCAAATCCATAAGTCTGGTTTGCTTTGTGTTATGTTATGTTATATTGATTTGTACAGCGCACTAATCAGCCAAGAGGATATCCAGGCACTTGGGCAAGTGTGTGTGTGCGTGGTTATCAAGGTGCTTATAAGTAGAGCCAAGTCTTCAGCTTCTTGTGGAACTCTAGTAGTGAGGAGCAGACTGATGTGTTGAGGGAAGTCGCTCCATATCTTGGATGTGATATAGGAGAATGAGCGACCCCCAGTTTTACCTTTGCAGATGCGGATAATGTGTATGAATGGAAGTGAGGCAGAGTGTAGGTGTCTGATGGGATGGTGAAAGTGTATGTAGCTGTTCAGATATTCTGGTCCTGTGTTGTGTTAGACTATGTATGTGTGCATGAGAAGTTGCATTTTTCTGCGCTTGGGAATGGGGAGGTAGTGAAGCTTCTTGAGATGTGGTGTTGGTGCAGCGAGGTGTGACAAGTCTAAGTCTTGCAGCAGAGTTCTGGATGATATGGAGTCTGTGTAGGAGTTGTATGGAGAGTCTGGTGTGAGATTGTTGATGTAGGCAACATGCTTGCGTGACAGCCCGTCTGGTTTTCTGAGGCAATCATTTGAAGCTCTTTCGTAGCATGCGTACAATGTAAAAGTGCAATATTCGCACTGGATGGACTTGAGCCGTCATGTTAAGCTTGTCATCTAGGATGATGACTAGATTGCTTGCATGATCTGTGGGTGTGGGTGTTGGTCCTAGCTCCGACGGCCCCCAGGTGGAGTCCCATGAGGAGGTCTTGCTGCTGAAGACCAGCACTTCTGCCTTGTCAGAGTTGAGGTGTAGGTAGTTGGTTCGCATCCATAGTCATGCAGTTGGGGAAGTTGGTTCTGGTGGTGATTGTCTTTTCCTTCAAGAAGAGGATGATTTGGTTGTTATCAGCATAGGTGATGATGGTGATATCTTGTGATCGAATTATGCTGGGGAGCGGTGTCATGTATACATTGAAAAGGGTGTGGGTAAGGGAAGATCCCTGTGGTACTTATCAATTTCTTGGTCTTCGATGCGAAGGGCGGCAGCCTGACCCTTTGAGTTCTTCCCGCAATGATGGAACAGATCCATTTGAAAGCAGATCCTTGTATGTCAATCTCATGGAGAATTGAGATGAGGGTGGTATGGCAGACAGTGTTAAAGGATGCAGAGAGGTTAAGCAGGCGTTTTCCCGCAGTCCAGGAAGATTCAAATCGGTTGCCACGATGACCACTCTTTCTGTGCTGTGGTTCTTTTCTTAATCCAGATTGAGTGTTGTTTAGAAGATGGTGAAGTTCAAGGTGGATTGTGAGTTGCTTGTTAGTGTTCTTCTCTCTTAGGAAATATCTGTGTGCAATAAGAGAAAAGTCACAAAGGCACACAAAACTGGGCGTGTGGCATGCTGTGTGAATCAAAGAATTTCAGTTAACATGTTTGAAGCCATGCCTTTAATTACATAACCATGACTCTTGGAAAAGATTGCTAGTTACGTTTTTTTGTCCGCACCACTGTAAGCGATCAACCCCACTCCCACACACACACACACACCTATATTATTACACTTAAATTGGGTGACCAGACGTCCCGTTTTCCCCTGGACTGTCCTGGTTTTTAGGCGACGCTCCCTGTATCCCGACACATTTTTTAATTTTGAATAAATGTCCCGATTTGTAGGACAAAAGCCAGGGAATTCCAATTGGAAGGAGAATTGGAAGGCATTCTTTCTCTACTTACAGGAGTGCTTCAAAATATTAAAAAAATTAAGCAATTTATTATGATTTTGTCAGGCAGCACAGGAGGAGTTTTCTACATGCTCTTAGCGGAGGGGAGGCAGAGTGGGGAGAAGGGTAGGGGCATAGGGTCTGGAGATCCTGGTAAAATGTTAAGTAATTGTATAAGGTTAGCTGAAAGCCTAAATAATTACAGTGAACAGAAGTGACCTGCGGGGCATTTGATGAAAATGTGAAATGGATGACATTGATGGACCTTGCAGTCCAGGAATGTGAGTAATTAAAACCCAGACGAGACCTTCGAACATTTTTCATTAATACTGGAACTATTGCCAAAAAGAACATAAGAAAGGTTGTGAAAAGTAAAGGATATTTAATTACAACACGAAAGAACACAGATGAAAGAACTCACTTAACAAACTAATATGTGCAACAGCGTTTTAGTCCTTCCTCACTGTTGCCCGAAAATGAAAAGCACTTAAACCCGATGTGTCTGAAACCCCCCTGCTGCATATGATTAGGACCGGATGGGGTTGAAACCGGTCATGCATTTAACTGCTGAAATTAATTGGTTTCCTCGTAACGTGCGGCTGGAGGGCTTGATTTCTGCGCCAAAGGAGGTGTGAAAAAATTGAATATATGAAGGCGGTGACGTCGCCAAAAAAGCCCCGATCTGACAGGCCGGGTCCCCCTTCGTCAAACTTGGAGTTTCAGTAATGGACACATTCACTGGGGAACCCGCCGGCTGCATACGGAGTTGGCAGGATATACAGAGCCAAGCAGCTCGACTGAGGAATGCGGGAGGCACCGCTGTTATGTTCCTGAAGGTCCGCCCCGAGGTCCGGAGGGACGGACAAGTTGGTCATGTGACCGCTCTATAATAAAAAGAGGTCGAGCACGTGCGAGGGCGTTCAGAGAGAGACGCGCCGACCGAACAAGCAACTTTATTCCCAGTGTCTGGCTGAGTTTATTCTAGGGCCACGTGTGAGGCCTAGTCAGGGTTAGATGCCCCTTGAGTGTAGATCACCCGACACAACAATTGGCGACGAGGGTGGTGATCGATCCCCCGCTCGGGGTGCGTGTGTGTGTCCCTCTTGAGGTGAGGCGGCTGCGGGCACTGCCACGTGTCCGCGGTGCTCGTGCCTTGCCACCACACACCCCCCGCTCTGCCTGCCTGGTGGAAATACTCTGATCCCTGGCTCTCATCAGGTGAGCGGCGCTGGCTCTCATTTTCCTGCGGCGCACAGGAGTCTGATTGGTCGCGCGAGGTGCTTCCCCCGTGGACCCTCCACGCCTCGGTGCCACACCGCACTGGGCTGCACGGGTGTAATCCGCACCAGGACACAACTGGACGGGCGCTCCGGCTGCCGCTGGATCACATCCCGGCTGCCCACGGACGTCCTCCCGGGTGTCTAGAGCGATGGCAAACATTCCGCCCATTGAGCCGTTTGTGGTGGAGGGTGCGCCATCCACTCTCGCACCGAAGTGGAAAGAATGGGTGGACAGGCTCTTCATATTCTTCGAGGCCACCAAGGTCCATAAGGAGCAGAAGCGTGCCATGATCCTCCATCTTGGTGGCAAGGACATTCATTCCATCGCCCGCACCCTTACGGAAGCAACTCCCAAAACCCACTACACGCTCATAAACGCGCTCAATGCGCATTTTGAACCCATGGCCAACCAAGACTATGAACGGTTCATTTTCAGACAAGCGCGGCAACTGCCAGATGAATCGCTGGACGCCTATCACTCTCGGTTGAAGAAACTGGCACTAACGTGTGGATTTCAGGATGTCACGGAGGAAATCAGAGGCCAGATTATTCAGGGTTGCGCTTCCGCTAAACTACGCGAGAGAATTCTGGAGGAGTCGGGGAAACCCCTCCCAGACATTCTCACGCTGGGCCGCACGAAGGAGCTGTCCAAGGCCAGGGCAGCCCACATGGAAGCAGCTCTACAGGCCAACATGAAAGTGGAACCGGTGAACAAACTGCAAGTCCGCCCACAGCCCAAATGGGTGAAGCGAACAACAACTCCGCAGGGCGGAGCTTCGGCACAATCATGTGGGTACTGTGGAGGCCCGAGACACCCGGCGCCAGAATGTCCAGCACGGGGCAAGATATGCTCCGGGTGCGGAAAAATGAATCATTTCGAAAAGGTGTGCCGGTCCAAGAAGTTTAGCAAGCCCCGCCAGACAGTACACACGGTGGCGGAGCCCGAAGGCGCAGAAGGAGGACCCAGCAACAGTGATATGGATGACGACGAGGAGGAGCGGTCCGTCCACAAGGTGCACATGATCGGCACGGCCACCCGACGCACAAGAACACTACCACAATGTGCGATACAAGTAGCTGATCAGGACATCATGGCAACTGTGGACACGGGCGCCTCGATCAATCTTATGAGTGCGTCCCTCTACGGAAGCATGGCTAATTCCCCCAGCCTCCGCTCCACTCCGATCACCGTTTTTGCCCATGGCCAGGACGTGCCCCTCCGCATTCGAGGAAAGTTTAAAGCAGCAGTCCGGCACGGAGACAAGATAACGCGTGCCAACATTTTCGTGTCGGAGGAAGGTCAAGGCATGCTCCTGAGCTGTCGGACGGCAGAAGACTTGGGAGTGGTCTCTTTTGCATTTGGGGTGCACGAGGAATCGGTGCAGCAACTGATTGCAGACTTTTCGGACTTGTTCGAAGGGATTGGCCGCTTCAGGGGTCGGGAAATTCACCTGCATGTGGACCCCACTGTTCAACCGGTAGCCCTGCGACACCGGCGGGTTGCGTTTCATTTAAGGCCACTGGTTGAGGAAGAACTACGGAAGCTGGAAGCCGCGGGCATCATTGAGAAGGTGTCCGGACCCACCCCCTGGGTATCGCCCATTGTGGTTACCAGGAAGCCAAAGCAGCCGGGAGCGGTCCGGATATGTGTGGACATGCGCCTCCCCAATGCGGCCATCAAAAGGGAACGACATATCACCCCTACGATCGACGACCTGATCGGAGAGATGGCCGGGGCCCGGTGGTTTTCCAAGCTGGATCTCCGGGCGGGGTACCATCAGCTCGTGCTGGATAAGGAATCCCGGAACATTACGACGTTCTCCACCCACATCGGACTGCGCAGGTACACCAGGCTGAGCTTCGGGATATCCAGTGCTGCCGAGGTGTTCCAGAATGTTATCCAAGAGCTCATTACTGGCATACCGGGGGTGATCAATGTCAGTGATGACATCATGGTGCACGCAAGGACAATTCCCGAGCACAACCAACGCTTGGCACAGGTGTTCCGCAGGCTCCGTAGCGCTGGACTCACTCTGCACCGAGACAAATGCGAGTTTCTTCAGACCAAATTAGGATTCTTCGGCTACATATTCTCGGCCGATGGAGTCAATCCTGATCCCGACAAGGTCAAGGACATCAAGGATGCACCTCCGCCCACGACTGTCACGGAAGTCCGAAGCTTTCTCGGGATGGTGAACTACTGTGGTCGTTTCATAAGGGACCTAGCCAACCTGACCCTCCCTCTACGTGATCTAACCAAAGACTCCACACCATGGAACTGGGGAACGGAGCAGGAAAGGGCATTCCAGAATATCAAGAGTGCGCTGTCCAGCAACACCACGCTGGCATTTTTTGATCCAAGACATTCCACTCTCATTGCGGTGGATGCCGGACCGGCGGGATTGGGGGCTGTTCTGATGCAGAGAGCCCGAGACGAGATAGACTGGGCCCCTGTCGCCTTTGCCAGCCGGTCCCTCACGGACACAGAACAAAGGTACTCCCAAATCGAAAAGGAGGCCATTGCGATTCATTGGGGATGCCGGCACTTCCACTTGTATGTATATGGCAAGCCCTTCACAGTAGTGACGGACCACAAGCCGCTGCTGTCGCTGTTCTCAGGCACTTCATCCAAGCCACCCCCTAGAATTGAAAAGTGGATTTTGCAATTGCAGGAGTACAACTGTGCCATCGAGTACCAGCCAGGGGCAAAGAATCCGGCGGATTATCTGTCACGACACCCCCGAGCGGCCACCCCAGAGGAGATGGACGAAGCTGAAGAGACGGAGGCCTATGTGCGATGGGTCGTGGCCAGATCATGCCCGCGCCCCATATCCCTGGAAGAGGTTGTGAGCGCCACGGCTCAGGATGCCTGTATACAGCGGGCCAAGGATCTGCTCCGGACGGCTAACTGGCAGAAAGCCAAGGAGAGCTGGAAGGTACTCACACCAGAGGCCCAGAAAATCATGGACGGCCTGTACCACGTGAGGGCTGAACTGAATGAGGACGCGGCGGGGTGCCTCCTGCGAGGGCATCGCCTGGTGATCCCGACGGCTTTGACAGGCGGAGTAGTTCAACTGGCGCACGTGGGGCACCAGGGAATGGTTAAGACAAAGGCCCGGCTGCGGACAAAGGTATGGTTCCCGCTCATGGACGATATGGTGGAAACTGTGGTGCGCACCTGCACGGCCTGCCAAACTACGGGCGACAGCCCCCGCGAAGCCCCCATCATTGTGGAACCCAGACCCCGAGGCCCCTGGGAAAGGGTCAGCATGGATTTTGGCAGCCTTCCGGATGGACGGCACACGCTAGTGATGATTGACGACCATTCCAAATATCCTGAGGTCGAAATCGTCACCGGCACCAGTGCAGACTGTGTGATTCCCAAGATCGAGAAAATCATTGCCACCCACGGAGCCATGAGAGAACTCAGAACGGACAATGGACCGCCCTTCCAGGGTCAAGACTTTGCGGAATATCTCTCGTCCCTAGGAACCCGTCACAGGCGCATCACCCCGAGATGGCCTCAAGCCAATGGGGAGGCCGAGAGGTTCATGAGAACTTTAAACAAGGTGATTCGCATTGCGCATGATAAGGGACAGTCAGTGGAAATGGCTATTTTCACTTTCCTTCGTAGCTATCGACAGACCCCACACTCCACAACGGGGGTAGCTCCTGCACACCTTCTCCTGGGGCGGGTAGTAAAGGACTCCATTCCCCATCACCCCCAGTGGGCACCTGAACTGATAGATGAACATACAGTGGAAATGAGGAGACGTTCCGCATGTGACAAGATCAGCAAGAAACGTAGGGCCGTGGCCCCCCACTTCAAAAGAGGTGACCTAGTGCTCATCAAGAATCGGGCCACTGGTGGCAAATTCAAACTCAGTTACGAAAAACGACCATGGCGAGTCAGTGGTGTGAAGGGCACCCGCATCACGGCCACTCGAGGACGAGACAGGGTGACTCGCAACGTGTCTCACTTCAAACTCTACCACCCTTCGAGCAGCGAGCCAAGGCGCCAGCAAGGCGACAGAGAAACCGAAACTGCAACTACGTTGCCGCCTGGTGAATCAACATCTCAGCCCGAGGTCAGGCCACGTGACGAGCAGCAGGTTTCTAGTGAGGAAATGGGCGGAGACACGGAGGCCCTGGATGAGGCCCCAGATCCGGAGGGGGCCGACAGTGAGGCGCCAGGTCCTGAGGTGGAGTCTGGAACAGAGCTGATGACTCATCGGGGGTCCCAACGCCAACTACGTGCCAACCCCACCCCCTCCGGCTGGCTGAGGGACTACTTTACGTAAGACTGTTCTCATTTACATATACGCCCGTAATGTTTGAACTGAGTGCACTGGCATTTTGAAAGAAGCTGAAGGTTTCGGTCCTGATAGTATTAAGACAATGAGTATGATCAGACAATGTTTAAGGTTTTGCAGTTTGTTCTTGGTTTTTGTTTTGTTTCCTTGTTTTAGGAGGAATGTTATGTTCCTGAAGGTCCGCCCCGAGGTCCGGAGGGACGGACAAGTTGGTCATGTGACCGCTCTATAATAAAAAGAGGTCGAGCACGTGCGAGGGCGTTCAGAGAGAGACGCGCCGACCGAACAAGCAACTTTATTCCCAGTGTCTGGCTGAGTTTATTCTAGGGCCACGTGTGAGGCCTAGTCAGGGTTAGATGCCCCTTGAGTGTAGATCACCCGACACAACAACCGCCACCGGTCCTTGTGAGATCCGCGGGCCAGTGGTATCCCGCTGCATTTGTGAGCAGTCAAGGTTTGTGGGAGAGTGTATTCCCACATGGCCGGATGCCAGGGACAAAGATTCAGCGGGCGCCACACGGCGTATCAAGACAGTGAGGACTTGGGAGAACAGCGTGCCTAAGGTTAGCTAAAAGCCTAAATAATTATAGTGAACAGAAGTGACATGCGGGGCATTTGATGCAAATGTGCAATGGATGATGGACCTTGCAGTCCAGGAATGCGAGTAATTAAAACCCAGACGAGACCTTCGAACATTTTTCATTAATACTGGAACTGTTGCCAAAAAGAACATAAGAAAGGTTGTGAAAAGTAAAAAGTATTTAATTACAACACAAAAGAACACAGATGAAAGAACTCACTTAACAAACTAATATGTGCAACCGTGTTTTAGTCCTTCCTTACTGTTGCCCGAAAATGAAAAGCACTTAAACCTGACGTGTCTGAAACCCCCATGCTGCATATGATTAAGACCCGATGGGGTCGAAAACATTCATGCATTTACCTGCTGAAATAAATTGGTTTCCTCGTAACGTCCGGCTGGAGGGCTTGATTTCTGCGCCGAAGGAGGTGTGAAAAAATCGAATATATATATATATATATATATATATATATATATATATATATATATATATATATATATATATATATATATATATATGTATATGTGTGTGTGAGTGGGTGTGTCGGTGTCTTTGTATGTGTGTGTGTACGCACATATGTTTAAAAGCCTACCATATATTTGTCATCACCATGTATATACAAAACCAGAATGAGAAACCCCCAGAGTGCTGGTTTATTGCTACTGGAAAGAAGAAGTTTGTAATACACACACACACACACACACCCTCATACACACACACACACACACACACACACACACACACACACACACACACATATATATATATATATATATATATATATATATATATATATATATATATATATATATATATATATATATATATCTATATGCAAAGTGATCCTTCAGCCCTCTGGACGCGCTCAGCAGTGTGTGCTCTGCCTAGGGGTCGGATCCTGACCCAGGAAATTTTGGAAAACAAAGGAGGCGGCACAATCAGGATGTCTTTGTTAAGCCTTATTTATTTCAAGACTTTCACCCCACCAACGCGTTTCAGCCTCACACGGCCTTGCTCACGGTTGGTTAGTCCCTCTACAGTGTTTTCATTTATACTGGCCCATAGTTAGCCATTTATGAGGCATTATGGGATATGTAGTTTATGTTACATTTCAGTGAAAAAATTATTAAAAGAAACGAAAAGAAAGACTTGGCATGCTTATTAATTTCAGCATATTGTAAGTAACATAATATGATTATCATAATTCTGGGTCTAGTACCCAAGTCTTTTCATGATGTTCATGGTTTCATTTTTGAAATATCGGGTATAGTACCCAATTTTCTTCCGAGGTTTTTAATCCAGGTGGATGTGCAGGTCCTCCCCAAAGTTCATCCCCTTTGGGTGCTTGGTGCGGAGTCTGATGATCATCCGCGACTCCATTTGTCGTAATCTGCGGACCATGTCTCCCCCTCGTTCCATTTTGTCCAAAACCTTTACACCAAAGAAATGCATTTGCCTCCAATCTCCATTCTGGCATGTGATTATGTGTTTGGCAGTGGCATATTGCATGTTGGAGTTTTTTACTGCCCTGAATTATGTAAACAACATTTTTGGAGCTGCATGAAATTTGTTGTTCTATTTTCATGGACGTTGCTGTCCAGCCAGCGTGTTGGCTGGACACGCAACGTAATGGATTCAAACCCTGCAATTCTTGTAAGGCTTGCAAAATTGGTAAGAACATGAAAATGATTGAGGAACCAAACGGCAAGTCCATGAAAATAGAACAACAAATTTCATGCAGCTCCAAAAATGTTGTTTACATAATTCAATGTAAGTGTGGAATGAAGTACGTGGGGAGCACGACCTGCATGTTGAAGAAAAGAATCTTAGAACATATAAGGGCAGTAAAAAACTCCAACATGCAATATGCCACTGCCAAACACATAATCACATGCCAGAATGGAGATTGGAGGCAAATGCATTTCTTTGGTGTAAAAGTTTTGGACAAAATGGAACGAGGGGGAGACATGGTCCGCAGATTACGACAAATGGAGTCGCGGATGATCATCAGACTCCGCACCAAGCACCCAAAGGGGATGAACTTTGGGGAGGACCTGCACATCCACCTGGATTAAAAACCTCAGAAGAAAATTGGGTACTATACCCGATATTTCAAAAATGAAACCATGAACATCATGAAAAGACTTGGGTACTAGACCCAGAATTATGATAATCATATTATGTTACTTACAATATGCTGAAATTAATAAGCATGCCAAGTCTTTCTTTTCGTTTCTTTTAATAATTTTTTCACTGAAATGTAACATAAACTACATATCCCATAATGCCTCATAAATGGCTAACTATGGGCCAGTATAAATGAAAACACTGTAGAGGGACTAACCAACCGTGAGCAAGGCCGTGTGAGGCTGAAAAGCGTTGGTGGGGTGAAAGTCTTGAAATAAATAAGGCTTAACAAAGACATCCTGATTGTGCCGCCTCCTTTGTTTTCCATATATATATATATATATATATATATATATATATGTACTTACTACTGGCGGTCGCCAGTAGGTAGTTATAGTTAGGATTGTTTTCTATAGGAAATCCTCAACATTCTATTGGGAATAACGTTGGCGCCGGTTGAGGAATTTGCCTGTAATTTTCCTTAAAGTTGCCTCGCTGCCCTCCGCTCCTTCCCTTAAAGTTTGGGGGGATTCGTCAAGCGGGGGCCGAGATAAAAGGGGGGTCCCAAAACGTGTTTTCCCCATGTTAATTTCCATAGGGCGGTTGGACTCACTGGTAGCCCGAACGGATGAATGGATTTCCACAAAACTTGGCAAAAATGTAGGGACTGGTAGCCCGATGTGCCTTTGCTATGTCTCAAGATATGTGCTCCAGTGAATTTTGAGTAATTTAGGTTAAAAAAATATATGTATCTGGGCGGATCCTAACCACACATCTGATCTGATTGGCTGTCAGCACTTCATCCAAGAAGTGTTGGCAGCCATCTTGGGACCAATATACATGATAGCACCTCATTAAAAAGCATTGTAGTTAATAGAGGGTTTTAGGACTTTAGTTACATTATAAATCATTTTTGATTGTACCATACTCATTTTAGGAATTGTGGTGTGTTCTAAGGTGATTTTACCATGTGAAAAAGCCTTCTGCTGTGATATCATGAATCATGTTTGAAAGAAAACTAATATCTCATGATTTTCCCACAGTGGTTTGGAAGGGGATCTTTAAGCTAAACTGAAAGCATATTTTCTGTAAATTCACATTATCTTTCTCAGTCATGTGAGAATGAAGTCTGACATTCTCAGTAAAACATGTACATCCAACAAGGACAGAGAGTGTCAGTTGATTCCTTTGTGTTCTACTGCAGCCTCCTAGAGTGTCCTAAAGAACAACTAGAGCACTAACAGTCCTACTTATTACAAAGGTACAGCACACCTGAAGCCATCGTGATGGGAATAAAGTGGTAACTTTTAAAACATTTAATTTAAAAAGAAACAAAATGAGGGGGAATATTATGCCATAGAAAGTAATATTAGTGCTGCAGAAAGAAAAATTAGGGCACATTTTGAGTGACTTTTCAAATCCTCTTCTATTTCATTAAAACATTCTGGCATGCAGTCTCCCAAGATGGCCACCAGAGACTAAAGAGCCCAAATGTAGCCCAAATATCACCCAGATGTAGCCCAAGTATAGCCCAATGACAGAATGTCCCAGAGTGTTCTAAAGAACAACTAGAGCGCTAACAGTCCTACTTATTACAAAGGTATGGCACACCTGAAGCCATCTTGATTGGAATAAAGTGGTAACTCTGAAAACATTTAATTTAAAAAGGAACGAAATGAGGGGGTATATTTTGACAAAGAAAGTATGATTAGTGCTGCAGAAAGAAAAATTAGGGCACATTGTGAGTGACTTCTCAAATCCTCTTCAATTTTATTAAACAATTCTGACATACAGTCTCCCAAGATGGCCACCAGAGACAAAAGAGCCTAAATGTAGCCCAAATATCACCCAGATGTTGCCCAAGTATAGCCCAATGACAGAATGTCCCACAGTGTTCTGAAGAACAACTAGAGCGCTAACAGTCTTACTTATGACAAAAGTATGGCACACCAGAAGCCATCTTGATTGGAATTAAGTGGTAAGTCTGAAAACATTTAATTTAAAAAGGAACAAAATGAGGGGGTTCATTTTGCCATAGAAAGTATGATTAGTGCTTCAGAAAGAAAAATTAGGGATCATTTTGAGTGACTTCTCAAATCCTCTTCTATTTCATTAAAAAAATTCTGACATGCAGACTGAAGCATGCACTTTGAATACCAGCAGCAGACTTCCCTGGTGAGCAGTAACTTTACTACAGTGATCTAATGAGCAACTAGAGTGCTAACATTCAGAATTTATGGCAAATGTGTGACACATCTGAATGCCTTCTTGATGGAACCAAAGTAAACAAGCATTGAAAATGCAATGGATCTCACCCTCGTTTAAGTTAAAGCCATTCTGTTTGTAATGAGGTGGCTTTTTAGCTTTGCTTTTATTAGTGTTTTTTAAACTTTAATGTAAATAACATGCATCTGTATGCATATATGTATATGTATGCATGCATTTATATTTGTATTTATATAGATATGCAATACAGGAACCCAATGTGAAGGGTTCAGAGACCTGGTTCAGATAGCTCAGGGGGATCAAGCAATTACAATACTACCCCCAACAGAAGACCCAGAAGAGGAAGAGGCAACACAACAGGTTATAGAGGCAACCAAGCACCTATGTGGCCAATGTACCAGGACCCGTACAATTACGGCCCTCCTCCTCCACCGTTTTTCTATGGCCCACCCATGTACAATCAACCAAACTTTCAAAACTGGGGAAACAACCAAGGAAACCAAGGCAACCAAAGGAAACCTTTTTTAGGGAGGGGCCGCCCAGCCCAACGAACAAAGAACAAACCCAGCCAAGGAGTGCAATGGGCAGAACCAGTGGTGACAACAACACGTCACACACGGAGCAAGAGTCCCCCGGAACCCACCACGAGCACCAACCTGGTCTAGTGGTAAATCTGTCTTCAATAACCCTGACAAACACACAGATCCAAGTACTGAATAAGGGTTTAGGTTTTGTACCTACCCCAACCACAGACAAGTTCAAACTGTGCTGTGAATTAAAAGAATTCCTGAGAAAAATCAAACTACAGGTCTTTTTCCAAGACAAAGACTCCGCAGAACGATCTCAAAGTGACACAGGACTACAAAAGAAATCAAATTTTGTTCCACCAGCCCACAGCCTACCCGTGGAAATACTGACCTTTGAAAAAGCAGTCATGAGGGAGGTACAGGAGTTGGACCCACGCACAATCAAAGTATTTCACAATACTAGTAAAGCTGAACAATCAGCATTACAGGAACTCTCAAAAAACAACCTCATTACCATCAAGCCAGCCGACAAAGGCGGAGCAATTGTCCTACAGAATACCACAGATTACAGAAAGGAATGCCTTCGCCTATTAGGGGACACAAGAAACGATGCCATACTGGATGAAGACCCTACAGAACGACTGAGAATCTCAATTGCGTACCTAACGGAGGAATGTCAAGCCAACGATTGGTTAAGTAAGAAAGAGATAGAGTTCCTGACTAATAGGAAGCCAACGATACCATATTTTTACACTATCCCCAAAATTCATAAGAGACTAGACAATCCACCAGGGAGACCAATAGTCTCGGGGATAGGTTCAATCCTAGAACCTCTGTCACAATTCGCGGATGCCTTTCTCAGACCCTTGGTGCAGAAAACTGACACCTATCTTAGGGATACTAAGGACGTACTATGCCTCCTAAAAGATCTAACCTTTGACCCGACATCCAGTATTCTGATTAGTCTGGATGTCGAAAGTCTGTATACCAGCTTACCACACAGGGAGACCTTACAGATTTTGGAGGAAATACTGTACGAGAGCGAGTGGGAATTCCACACCCCACGACATGTGGTGATGGAATGCTGTCAATTAGCATTGTCTGAAAACTTTTTCCGATTCGAATCAACTTTATATAAACAACAACATGGGACCAGCATGGGCAGCACCTTTGCGCCGAGCATAGCCGGACTGTACGTCCATCAGTTGGAGAAAAACAAAATACTAAATGAGAGGAATCCCCACAGACACCAAATCCTGGAATGGAAACGTTATATCGACGATATTCTGTTGATATGGCAAGGCACAGAGGAAGAAGCACAAACCTTTCTGACATGGCTTAACGGACAGGATCCTTTCCTGAAATTCACTTGCTCAATGAGCAAGACTGACTTGGTATTCTTGGATCTGAATATACATGCTGAGTCCGGCAAATTGATAACAACAACTCATTTCAAAGAGACAGCACGTAACTGTCTCTTGGCCTTTGACAGTTTCCACCCTCGCCATCTTAGACAAAACCTCCCATTCGGGCAATTCCTCCGTTTACGAAGGAAATGTAGCAAAAAAACTGATTACCTAACCCAAGCAGAAGACCTGGGCAATAAGCTGAGAAACAGGAAATATCCAAACAAGCTGATAAAAGAAGCAAAGAAACGAGCTGCAAATAATAATAGGGAAGCCCTATTAGAACCAAAGGAGAGAACCCAATATGAGAACAACAGACCAATCTGTATCACTACATTTAATCAAGTTTCTGACACTGTGTCTAAAATAATCAAGAAACACTGGCCAATACTCAACAGCTGTGGACTAACCATACCTACCCCCATGTTCAGCCATAGACGGGGGAAAAACTTGAAAGATTTTTTGGTACATACTCGTCCCATACCAACAACCCAAACAATAAGATCCCAACCACTACCGAGTGGACATTTCCCATGTAACAATTGCAGCGTTTGTCATTTGACATCCCCAACGAAAACCATAACCTTTAACAATGCTACTAAATGGGAACTGAGAGGTTTTTCCAATTGCAACACCAGTGGAGTGGTGTACCTGATAACTTGCACATGCAACTTACACTATGTAGGGATGACCACTAGAAAGGTCAGCACCCGCATAGTGGAGCACAGAAGCAACATAAGGTGCAAACGAGCTACAACCAGAATGACCACCCACTTCTTTGAACAGAACCACACACCAAACGATCTCACTTGGGTAGTCATAGAAGTAGTGAAAAATAAGGACAACCTGGAAAGAATCCTCCATGAACGAGAACAGAGATGGGTGTTCCGCTTACATACTGACACCCTGGGGCTCAATGACGAAATCCCATGGGGGGCTTTTCGACCCTAGGCCCGCTGTTTACAAACTGTGAAAGGCAGGTGCCTAATTTTCTATAAACTGAAAGTATTTCCGAAATTGTTCAAACCCCACCCTCCAATTCTTTTCCCTGGAAGTAAAACAGATACATCCACTAATGACAAACAAGCCCGATGTATACAAACTGTGAAAGACAGGTACCTAATTTTCAACAAACTGAAAGCATTTCCAAAATTGTTTAAATCCCACCCTCCATTTCCCCTGGAAGTAAAACAGATACATCCACTAATGACAAAGTTAAACACCAATCCAATGTTTGAGTGTCTTGAAAATATACCATAACAAATATGGTTGGGTTCTAAAAAACTCCTCTCCAAAAAACTCCCCACAAACATCATCCGTTTGTCCTCGAAAACATCTGTGTTCTAAATTGTATTTTAAGATTCAATTTTATTTAAATATGATTTTGGAACTCCGTAGAGATCCACATATTATACAATAACAAGCAAAATATAATAAAATGAAACCATATGTGAACATCTCATCCGGGCAAAAAAATACACAATACAAATAGATAAAGATTACATACCATTCGTCTAATACAAATCTAAAAAGCATTTAAAGAAGTTGAAGATTCTGTTACAAAAGATTCCATTAGGAGGACTAAAGATAGCATCTATCAGAGATTTTGCAGATAAAATACTAAACTGAGCGCATACTGGTTTTACCCAGAGGCGACGATAGGCCATTAATGCTGGACAGACCAGCAAGACGTGTATAGAGTCTTGAACTGAGAGATTGCAGAAATTACATACATTGGATATGCCATGCCATTTGGCCAACAACTTATTCAGGGGAAGAAGATCCTGCCTAAGAAGCAGCCAAAAGCGTCGTAAACCGTGAGGTATGTTCCAGGTCACGTAAGGTTGTACTTGTCTGGGTAAACAAGAAATAACAGCCTGTGTAGCCCCCTTCTTTTGTATGATCAAGTTGCGGTCCCTTTCGTAACTTAGCTTCCATGTGGCTTGTTTTAGTGTTACTTTTAATTGGTACATGGAAAGGTCTAAAAGAGAGGCTTCCTCCAAGTCCAAGAGAGTAATGGCCGTCCTATAATTCTTTATAAGAATCGAATATTCTTTTAAGGGGCCCATCAACTCTTTTGTAATAAGGGATCTTAGAGTGGCTGGCTTTCCTTTGATCAAACAGATGACCCAGCGAATAACTCCTGCTAGGCCCTGTGCCCAGCTGCTTCTTAAACCGAGTTCTAAACGCAGGGCTGCTGCACTACAACTGTTATTAACCGAAGTTAAGTTTCTCAGGAGGGTGCCCTCGATAGTATCCAAGAAACCCCATTCGACCAAGTCGATTAGTTCTACACCGTAAAGCAGAGTCGGGGGGACTTTTGCCCAGAAAGCCTCCAGCAGGTGAACAAAATGTCTTTTGCCTGTAGATTTATACAATGCTCTTAGGCCGTTTCCCTGAGACTTTGCCTTACGGGAACTGTTTTCTATGTGGGATTTGTTGCTCAAGTTGCTATTGACAACCTTACCCAGGAAAACATATGTTTTTACTCTTTCTAATTTTTGGCCTCCCAGTTCCCAGCTAATGTGTTCCAACTTCAATTTATTTCGTCCCTCCATACACATTATCTTGCTTTTGGAGATGTTTATTTTCAGGAAGTGCTCTTCGGAAAAATTGTGTAATGAATGTAGGCGGTTATTAAGACCTTTTGGAGTAAGGTCTAGGATTAAAATGTCGTCCGCATACATTAGACAAGAGATATATCTATCTCCCAGGCGTGGCGCAATTCCTTCACATGCAGATATAATAAGGGGAAGGTCGCTAACGTAAAGGGAGAATAAAAGGGGAGCTAAAAGACAGCCCTGTTTAAGGCCGTTCGCCGAAGGAATCAGCTGGGATAGGCCCCTTTCTCCCCCCAACAGCACTTTGCACCACGTATTATCATGCAGATCCTGTACCAAACATAAGAGTCTATGAGGCATTCCCAAGGCATGTAGTTTTCTCCACAATACCTGTCGGTCGACCTTATCAAAGGCCGTGGAGAAATCTATGAATGCCGCATAGACTCTCCCCTTTCTAGCTCCTATGTATTTGTTGATTATTACCTGGAGGGCGGTTAAATTGTCCAAGGTCCCATGGTTTTTCCTGAAGCCTGTCTGCTCGAGTGGAAGAATATTTGAAGACTCCACCCATGCATTTATTCGTTTGAGCAGACATCTTGTGAAAACTTTGCCGATTGCATCCAGCAATGCAATCTGGCGGTAGTTCTGATGGGATAGACAATCCCCCTTTTTAAACAATGGAACCAGGATACTTCCCTTCCAGGAGGGTAAGACCTTACCTCTTAGCAGACAAATGTTAAAAATTGGACAGAGGAGCATGCTCCATTTGGTCCTGTTCTGTTTTAATACATTAATGGGCAATTCATCGGGACCCATAGCCCCTGAACGTCTCATTTCCCCGATAGCTAAATCTATATCCTTTTCTGAGAAAGGCTCTATAGTCAAATTCATTTCCGTGTGCCATACTTGGGGAGTCACAGTATTATTGCTTGCATAAAGGTTAGAGACAAAGTCCCTCCATATTTGTTCCTCGATAGGGATGGGTAGCGGGCTAATTCTCAGTCCACACCCCTCACCTATAAGGGACCAAAATTGCCTCATTTCCCCGTTAGAAGCAGCTTCTCTTATTTTTACCCAGATGGCGTCCTCTTTTTCTTTGCGTAGTGAGACTAAGAGCCTTCTCCTTTTCCTTTTTAGCGTTGTTATTTGCCGTGTTATAGCACTTGTTCTATTTAAATATTGGGCCCTTATTCATTTATTAAGTTCTATGTTGAGCAGTCTCAGAGGGCAGGGGAATATGCCAATGGACTTTTTCTTATTCAGCTTTTTTGCCCCTGTTATCACTGACTTCAAAAACAGGGAGAAATTTTCAATTTCACAACCATGCCAGGAGGGAAGCTCCGATATTGCTACATCGAGCATTGCTTCCAGATTTCGATGTGCCCTTGCGTTCCAGTAGCACCTTCCTGACTTGGTACCAAAGTTTGTTTGATCGCTATTCAAAGTCCATTGATCACATTTGGGAGGGTTTACATTCATCGAGATGGAGAGGATTCTGTGATCACTTAATGGTGTATCGATCACAACGATATCCTTTAACAACTCGAATGATTGGGTCCCTAATATTACATAATCAAGAATTGATTCCCCTTGATAGGATTTGTGTGTGAAATTGGCTGGGGAATCCGAAGGGAGTCTCCCGTTTGCAATAATCCCGTCCGTTTCTGCCAACTCATTTAATAGTAGTTTGCCCCGTTTATTTGTTTTTATATTTTCTGGGAACATTGCTCGAGGAATATGGAAAGTCTCTTCTCTCATTTTGTCGCAGAATAAGTTTAAGCTAAAGTTGGAGATCTTACAATTCAAGTCCCCAACTAGAATGATAGCCGTTCTTGGATCTTTCTCCTTTATACTCTGGATAAGGAGGAAGATCTTTTTTAAAATTACATTAAAACCAGCTTCTGGAGGTATGTAGGCATTTATCAAAACCAGACGGTTACCAGCTAAAGGATTACCTGACCCGAATAAAGTTACTACCTGAAAAAGGTTACTTGGGTCCATAAGATGCTCGTAGTCCCAATTTATACGGTTTGATAAAAGGCAAGCTATACCCCCGCTAGCGTGTCCTTTTTTATTTGCTGTGGCGCTACCTTCCAGTACATAATAATCCTTCCCTATTTGGATATTATCACTGCACCATGTCTCCTGGAGGCATATTATGTTTGCCTCTAGGGACAAAAGGAATGCTGTTTTCTCCGAACTGTTTTTTAAACCCGCCGCATTCCAAGATATTATGGATAGTTCTTTGCTAAAGATATGGGTTAGATAATTGTTTGCTTGAGGATTTTTCGGCGAGTACCCTAGGGAGCCAGTTCCATTGGTCATTTTCCTCTCCGGTAGTAATTTGATAAGAAAACAGGGTAGGATTAACGTAGGATACTACCCGAGAATCCTTAGACTTCCTTATTTTTAATTCTGTGATTTCACCCACCTTATTTATATTACCTGTAGCAGCTTGCAGCAAAGAGAAAGGGGGTTTCTGTTGATTTTGAACTTTGGGAACATTGTTTTGTCTAGTTTGCGTTAACACTGGGATTACATCTATTCCTCTGCTCTGCAGATCTTCTGCGCGTTGCAGAATAAGATTAGCTACTAGTTTGGAGTGAAACTTCACCCTAGTTATCATCCCCACTTCTGATTTTAATAATTGGACTCTCTCTAGATCGGCTGATTGTATGAGCTTCAGGTTGGCAGATTCTTGAAAGTATTTAAGCAAGAGGGATCTATTCAAGATGCATTCAGCATCGAAGAGGGGAGAAAATTCTACCCATACAGTGTCTATATTTTTCTCCTTAGATTCTTTTGGAGAGACACCTCTTGCGGATGCTCCCAGAAAAGCAGTTGCAAAGGGATTAAGGGCCCGATGTAGGTAAACGCGATTTTCCGATTTCAAAATACCGAGGCGGGCCGAATCGGTATTCTGAAATCGGAAAACGAGATGTAGGAAAAAAATACCGAATGTATACCGAATCGGCCGGCATCGGTAATGAGATTCGGTACGTTCCGATTCTGCTCGGGCCGAATCGGAAATTACCGAATCGGCCAACAACGAATCGGAAAACACCGAATCGGCTACCACCGAATCGGATATTCCCGATTCGGCGAATACCGATTCGGCAAAAGCCGAATCGGTAAAATCCGATTCGGCAATCATAGACCCATGGCGAAAAAGCCCATAGGAATGCATTGAATGAACCGATTCGGCTTTTACCGAATCGGATAATACCGAATCGGATTTTACCGATTCGGATTTTACCGATTCGGTAAAAGCCGATTCGGCAATAGCCGATTCAGCCAATGAGGTGGCTCCCCCTCCCCCACCCAAACAGGGAGTGGCAACCCTGGCAGGTGCAGCTAATTAAGAAGTTTCTAGAAGTTTCTGGAAAGCCTGCCTGAGCCCAACACACAGTTAGCAGCAGTGGGAGAAGGAGGTTGCAGACTGAACAGCAGAAAATGGCAGATCAGGCAGGAAGCCAGAAGTCCTCCCAAAAGAGGAAGCCCAAGTTCACCACCACCGAACTTCAGGTGCTGGTTGAGGAGGTGGTGAGGGTGCACCGCCAGCTGTTTGGCAAGCTGTCCCTCAACGTGCCAGACAGCACCAAGAGGAGAATGTGGGCCGACATCGCCCAGAAGGTCAATGCTGCTGGTGTCACCCCCAGGTCCATTGAGGAACTTAAGAAAAGGTTTTACGACCTCCGCAGCCTCACGAAGAGGAAGCTGGCCGAAATCCAAAGGCAGGCTGGACACACCGGAGGAGGCCAGAACCCGGCGCAACCCCTCACCGAGCTGGAGGAAATTGTCGCCAGCACCATCGAGAGGGAGAGCATTGTAGGAATCGGGACCCTGGACAGCTCTGCGAGAGCCACAGCTACAGGTAAGAAGCATGCGCATCATGACACACCCTACCAGACACCTCCCCATGAGACACAATGCATAGGCAAACACCAGCACTGTACTGTCACCAACATACAAGAGACAAGCATCATGGTACATGTAGTCAGCAGAAGTTAGCCAAATATGTCAGTGCAGAATCACAAGACAGGAAACAGTGTGACACGGTGTAAGGAGATGCAAGGACATGTGGAATGCCATAATTGTACTGACTGTAATACATCGGCACTCAGTTTACAAATGCTTCTTTGTACCTAGGGGCACCATCAGGCGGCACCACTGTGACAGCAGAGGGAGCATCAACATCAAACACTGCAGTCGCAGGGCCGAGCACCAGCCAGGCTGGCCAGGAGGAGGAGGATGAGGATGAGGAAGGAGACACCCCAGGGCATGGAATGGAGGGAGTCCTGGTGATTGATTTCCAGGCAGTGCACTCCCCAGTACTGTCCAGCACACCCCCCTTGCAATTTTCACCAGACAACTCCCCTACAAGGCAGACCATTCCGCCGACACCAGCTCCTGCCACAACCGTGGCCTTGCCACCCGTCCAACCTGTCCTGGGAGCAGGGGCTCCGGGACCGGCCAGCACCACACCACCACCAGTGGCACCCCAGCCCACTCAGCAGGCCGGAGGCAGCAGTGCCAGACGCCGTGCCACAAACCACCACCACTGCTGCACCAGCACGGGAGGGCAGTGTGTTCCTGGGCCTGGAGGGCCAGATGGTAAAAATCCAGCGCCAACAGGCCAGATCCACCATGGCCTGCCAACGCCAGCTCCTGCAGCACAACATGCAGATGGGGGAGTTGGTGAAGGGTTTCCAGGCTGTTGTGGACAGCAACAAGGAGGTGGCAGCAGGGTTGGGCAGGCTGACCACTGCCATCACCCACTCAACTGCCAGGCAGGAGGAGCATGAGGTTGCGCGCAGGAGGGATGCCCGGGTGCTCAACCGGGCCATGGCCCGCCTTGCAGCGGCGACCGCACAGCTGTGCCATCGCAGCTCAAATCAAGAGTCTGTGCTCAGTCAGCATACGGCTGAGCTCACCAGGGGGATGGCCAGGATCACCACGGCCATGGAGGCCATGTTAATATCAAACGCCGCCTCCAATCCTGCCCTGGACCTGGGTGATGCTGGAGACAGCAGCAGCCGCAGCAGCCCGGCCAGCGCTGCATCAGAGCCAAGGAGGAGCACCAGGCGATCCGCTGATGCTGCTGGGCATTCGGAGGGGGCCGAGGGACACCCCAGTGGGTCTGGAAAGCGGGCCAAAAAATAGCCTGGCAAGGGGGGATGAGCAAACCAGAACCCTGGACTTTATTTTAGTTTACAATGTCCATTTTTTGATGCACATCAGTGCTGTAACTGTGGTGCATCACTATTAATAAAAAAAATTTCCAAGCAACATTTAGCTGTCTTTGCATCTGTACTCAGTCAGAAATAGTTCTCAGTGATCTCCTCACGTCTGTATCTGCCATCACTTGGCGTACACACCCCAGCTGGCTGTGTCAGTGGCACAGCTTCGTCGTCGTCATAGTCCTCGTAGTCAGACAACTCCACCTCAGTGCCCTTCTTGACCGCAAGGTTGTGTAACATTGCACATACAGCTATGATCTTGCAGCAGGTGATAGGGGTATACTGCCTTGCACCTCCACTCTTGTGCAGGCATCTGAATCTACTTTTCCAGATGCCAAAGGTCCGTTCAACAACATTCCTGGTGCGTATGTGGGCCCGGTTATACCTCCTTTGGCTGGGTGTGGAGGGGTTGAGGTAGGGGGTGAGTATGAATGAGCGGAAGGCATATGCACTGTCGCCTGGAAGAGAAAGGGGTCACATTAGACACATGCATACATGTATTACACCTACCTACTATGTGTTATGGGGGTCTGATGATGTGTCTCACCTAGGAGGTATCCTTCTCCAAATTCGCCAGCCATCAGCCGTGCATATATGCCGCTCTGTTGGAATATATAGGAGTCATGGGTACTTCCTGGAAATTTTGCTACCAGGTCTGTGATGGTGCACTTGGCATTGCAGATCACCTGCACGTTGATGGTGTGTGTAGATTTCCGATTGCGGTATATGTATTCGGTGTCCGCTGGTGGGCAAATCGGAATATGCGTGCCATCTATGCAACCGATGATTTGGGGAAATTGCGCCATCTGGTAGAAGTCAGCTTTGGTTTGTAGCAGTTCTGCGTGGGTTGCAGGGAATGAGATGTATTGGTCCATCCTGTCTATCATGGCGTCAAGGAATATGTGGAAGAACCTTGACAGGCTGCTCTGGCTCACCCCTCCTGCTGCTGCTACTCCACTTTGATAGCTGCCAGACGCTACCAGGTGTAGGCTGCATAGCACCTGGACGTGCGCAGGGATGGCGTGTGCCCTTGGGGTGTGGTGGTCCAAGTATGGCTTAAGGTCCCTGATGAGCTCAAGTATGGTGTCAGAGTCCAGCCTGTATCTCTGTAGGATCTCAGCCTCAGTGAGCATGAACAGGGTTATCCTCTGTCTGTAGACCTGTTCATTTCTTAGCCATTCCCTCTGTCCTTCCTGCTGTAGCCGTAGCCGCCTCGCAATGACATAGAAAGCTGCCATCCTGCAAGTTGCAATGCATTTTGGGACTGTTTATATGGGTTGGAGTTGGTTACCACCTGATTGCAATCCATGGTAAATACCGAGTGAATTCTACCGATTTTGAGCCGATTTCGGTGTTTCTGTGCCTCCCCACATCTCCCCAACTGTCGGAATCGGGGAATTTCCCGATCGGAGAATCATACGAATCGGCATGATTTTCCGATTCGGCTCATGTCCGAATCGGTATTTTTTCCGATTCGGTACATGGACCGAATCGTTGATTGTCCGATTCGGTGTCACTAACGAATCGGTAGTAGGACCGAATCGGTGATTGTCCGATTCGGTGTCACTAACGAATCGGTAGTAGGACCGAATCGGTGATTGTCCGATTCGGTGTCACTAACGATTCGGTAGTAGGACCGAATCGGTGATTGTCCGAATCGGTGTCACTAACGATTCGGTACATGGACCGATTCGGTCTTTGTAACCGAATCGGTGTTTTTCCGATTCGTTACATATCCGATTTTCGGTATGTACGTATCTGATTCTTTCCCATTCGGTACTCATTCCGAATCGGTTTTCTATCCGATTCGTTCTGTTTTTGGTTCCCTACATCTCGATGGCTGTTTACCGATCGGTATGGGCCAAAAATCGGTATTTTCGGCCGATACCGATCGGTAAAGCCCTACCTACATCGGGCCCTAAGTGATGGAGCTACTTGGGTAGGGGGGTTTTGCTCATGTCTTAAAGAAGTTGGTTTATGTGCCTTCATGGATTCTTTTGAAGAGACACCTCCTGCAGCTGCTCCCAACGAAGCAGTTGCAAAGGGGTTAAGTGATTGAGCTACTTGGGCAGGGGGATTTTGCTCATGTCCTAAAGATGTTGAATTATGTGCCACAATTATATCCCTATTGTTAAAAACTTGCTGACCAAGAGTATTTATATCGGTTGTTAATAATGGAGGAGATGTGGAGATAGATAATAGTGCTGGTGTAGCCAGAGGCAGAGGGGCGATATTTTCGTTAGTAGTCTTATTTTCGAGATTTTTATCTTTTTCAGCTGCCACCTGAACTTGATATATCTCGTTCTGTAAGGGGGAATTTAGGTGTTTTCTAAAGAGAATTTTCCTCTGCCTACTTTTTTTCTATTTGTCTCAATAATTTCCTCTTATTCTTTCCGTTCTTTTTTATTATCTCAGTTTTCCCTTTATTACTGTTCTCTTCCAGGATAGCTTCCGCCTCTATATCCCTATCTCCCTGTTGCTTCTTAAAGATAGGGAAAAGATCATTCCCAGTTTTTAGCGGGAGTTCCCCATAAGTTTTAATTTCAGAATCATTAGCTAGAGAACCGTTTAGGGAGGGTGAGGGTAGGATGACACTTATTTTTTCATCCTCTTGTACTTTTTTTGTAGTAATGTTAACTGCTAATGATTGGTCTTTTATTCCTACCTTATCAGGAGCTAAAGATAGAAGAGAGGGCACCTTCAGGTCCACATCCTTCTCTTTTTGGGTCCCCAACAAGACTTTTAAGATTTGGGTCACTGTGTCAAGTACGCAGTCAGATCCCCCCACCAATTTTTCCAGTAATTGTAAAATGGATGACAATAAATGTTCTAATATGTGAAGGGAATCAGAGAAAGGTTTATCAGTTCCCTTACATTGAAATGTATTTATCCCGGTCAGGTTTAAATTGGGACTCGTGGAAAAATTTGAGTGTGAGGACTTAGAGGGGGTGCTGCTGTATAGATGTAAACCAGCATGGTTCGACATTACCGGGGTGCTCTGGTGTATCTCGGCTTTTGTCGGAACAGTCTCCAAATACCGTTGACATAAGTCTTTGTCTAAGATCATTGGAGACAACCCATTGTTAAAAGACCCTTTTGTTGGTGATATGTTTACTGTCTGGGGGGCTTCATCAAGTGGAATTATCCCAATATGTAAATTATCTTGTTCTATATCATTTTTTGTTTTTATGGCTACCTCTGGTACAAGGTCAATGTTGTTTTTCATTGTGGAAAATAGGGGAGGAGAAAAACCGCACTTGGGGGATAATGGTGCTGCTCTTGTTGCCCCTGAACTCTTTTCCACAAATACCTTATTAATTTCAGGCATCTCCTGCGAGTTGTTGGGGACAGTGTCTAAATGAATAGCTTCAGAGTCCTTAATGTCCTCTGGCTTATTGTCCGTTCCTGAGACTTTATTCTTACCCCTTTCCCACAGGTTGAAAAGCTGGCAGGTACTTTTCAAATTAGAAGCCTGACTAAGTTTATTGCGGAGAGGATTCGATCTGGTTTTTGTGCCTGATCTTCCTAACAGTATTTTCCCAGACCTTAGTTTCCTTGTCATCATCACAAGCAGACAATGAGAGCAGTTAAACAGTTAAACAGTGTAAGACAAATTGTTATTAGTGCACCTAAACTGAGCTACTTGGTGGATTTACTAAGATCTAGGGATCGAGAACTGAGCCTATATCAGATAGACTATATCTACAGATTCAGTGGGAACAGTACATTCATTCATTAACTTTTCACTAGTAGGACATAGAGGTCATAACAATATTTATATTACTAAGTGTTAGAAGACTGGCCTAGCCTGGCCTTCTCGTGCCTCTGAGGGCCTCAGAGGGCCCGCCCTTGTCCCGGGCTTCTCCCGGGCGCTCCCCGCGCGCTCCCGCGCAGCGGTATACTAGCACTCTATTTATAGGTTGCAAGTGAAGGGGTGTGGCCTACAGGGAGAGCGTCACCAGGTGGGATCGGTGATAGAAACTGCTGGGACTCTTGGGAGTTGGAGTCCAGCAGTATGCTCGTTCGCAGCTCTGTCAGCCAGAAGCCCTTGGTGCTTAGAGGTCAGTTAACAGCAAGGTACTGCTCCGTGAAGCGGGACCCGCGGAGCGGGTCCGGCGAAAGGTAGCGCGTTACAAAGCGCTTCTGATGAGCCTCGGCGCACTTCCACTGTCCTCTAGCGCCTGACACAGTCTCCACAAACGGCAAATAGCACAGGAATGGTATCTGCAGCTGATGCAAATCCGAAGCCTTTTCACAAAGTAGCAAGGGGCGTGGCCTACAGGGAGAGCGTCACCAGGTGGGATCGGTGATAGAAACTGCTGGGACTCTTGGGAGTTGGAGTCCAGCAGTATGCTCGCTCGCAGCCCTGTCAGCCAGAAGCCCTTGGTGCTTAGAGGTCAGTTAACAGCAAGGTACTGCTCCGTGAAGCGGGACCCGCGGAGCGGGTCCGGCGAAAGGTAGCGCGTTACAAAGCGCTTCTGATGAGCCTCGGCGCACTTCCACTGTCCTCCAGCGCCTGACACAGTCTCCACAAACGGCAAATAGCACAGGAATGGTATCCGCAGCTGATGCAAATCCGAAGCCTTTTCACAAAGTAGCAAGGGGCGTGGCCTACAGGGAGAGCGTCACCAGGTGGGATCGGTGATAGAAACTTCTGGGAATCTTTGGAGTTGGAGTCCAGCAGTATGCTCGCTCGCAGCCCTGTCAGCCAGAAGCCCTTGGTGCTTAGAGGTCAGTTAACAGCAAGGTACTGCTCCGTGAAGCGGGACCCGCGGAGCGGGTCCGGCGAAAGGTAGCGCGTTACAAAGCGCTTCTGATGAGCCTCGGCGCACTTCCACTGTCCTCCAGCGCCTGACACAGTCTCCACAAACGGCAAATAGCACAGGAATGGTATCCGCAGCTGATGCAAATCCGAAGCCTTTTCACAAAGTAGCAAGGGGCGTGGCCTACAGGGAGAGCGTCACCAGGTGGGATCGGTGATAGAAACTGCTGGGACTCTTGGGAGTTGGAGTCCAGCAGTATGCTCGCTCGCAGCCCTGTCAGCCAGAAGCCCTTGGTGCTTAGAGGTCAGTTAACAGCAAGGTACTGCTCCGTGAAGCGGGACCCGCGGAGCGGGTCCGGCGAAAGGTAGCGCGTTACAAAGCGCTTCTGATGAGCCTCGGCGCACTTCCACTGTCCTCCAGTGCCTGACACAGTCTCCACAAACGGCAAATAGCACAGGAATGGTATCCGCAGCTGATTCAAATCCAAAGCCTTTTCACAAAGTAGCAAGGGGCGTGGCCTACAGGGAGAGCGTCACCAGGTGGGATCGGTGATAGAAACTGCTGGGACTCTTGGGAGTTGGAGTCCAGCAGTATGCTCGCTCGCAGCCCTGTCAGCCAGAAGCCCTTGGTGCTTAGAGGTCAGTTAACAGCAAGGTACTGCTCCGTGAAGCAGGACCCGCGGAGCGGGTCCGGCGAAAGGTAGCGCGTTACAAAGCGCTTCTGATGAGCCTCGCCGCACTTCCACTGTCCTCCAGCGCCTGACACAGTCTCCACAAACGGCAAATAGCACAGGAATGGTATCCTAAATTGTACTGCAAGTATGCCCTACTACTAAGCGTTACTCTAAATTATCCGGCATTCTAAAATTCGGCCATACACCGATTTTAGACACAGAATTGTAAAATACTCGCGTCGATCGCGATGACATACTCCTAAGATGGCCGCCACGGACAAACGTTCTAGTCATCAGATAAGGCCCGGCAACCCGGAAGCGCGATGTATCTAAATACACCGGCAAACCCTTCCTGCATCAGTATGCGGTCAGGTGAGGAGTAATCAGGTAGTACCGAGCGGGTTTGCCGATAGGAAGTAAGTACAGAACGATGCTGTAATACTATGATGCCAAACCTTTTGAAAGGGAACCACAGAGAAGGAGCATTATAACCCTTACCTTGAACCCTTTTTCAGCAATGTTTCCACGAGGCGATCCTGCCCTCGCCTAAGACCATGAAGTGTAACCTAACACTTGTTTATGTAAATATACTATCTGCCATGATATATTATTTTATGTGTATATGTTGTGTGTCTTGTCAATAGTCACATTAAGTCTTATGTCTTGTGTGTGAAACCACAAAACCACTTTATTCACAGTGTTTTATTTTCCACACCGGTTTGAAAACCAGCACGCACCAGTATGGTGCCCAGGGCACACCCACACCCTAGATGAAGTGAGATGCATGCGGGTTGTTTTTCCCCCCCTTTTTGAAAGGGGGTGTTTGCCACTAAACAACTGTTATTCTTTTTTACAGCATTACGAGTAAAATACAAACCGTATGTACAGAAAACACGCATGTTTTATTATTAACAGCGTATAGTATAAATAACTAGTATTTATTTTTTAAAACACTTATTCATTTGAATATAGGAGTGGAAATACAGGGCTGGACCCTGTATGGTCCTGATGAAAAGCTTGGGGGAGCTTGAAACATGTCGACCAAAACACTGATCTAGCTCAATTAAAGTTAGAATACAGTGTTACCCCTTTTTAACTTTATACCACACTAGGAGCAAAATAAATTGTTGAGGCCCACTAGCACGGTATTTTTAATTACACATCCACTCCACCATCACTACACTTACACCACACATAGTCATCTCACAAAACAAGTGCTCCAGCGTAGTCGCCTTGTCGCAGCACGCCCCTTTTCGTAGAGAACTGGGATGGCCCCAATGATGAAGCATGTCACCGTGGGGCAACCCCGGTGAGTGAGGGGACTCTAGAAAGAAATTTTTCTTTCTTACATTCTTGGTACACACTGACTTAGTAAGCAGGAACCATAAAACACCAACCAGGTCTCTGAACCCTTCACATTGGGTTCCTGTATTGCATATACTGACTGGAGGCCGACCTGGTCTGGTCTAACCTCCTTCTCCCTCCAATTTTTGTTTTTATTTATATAGATACTAGCAGCCCGTCCCGACGTTGTCCGGGGGAGAAAAGTAATGTGTGAAAAAATATTATGAAGCTTTTAATATTTCTCGGTACTGCCCCCTGTTGAATGTGCCTATTTATTTTCCCTGTCTGCCCCCTGTGCAGGCCCTTGCAGATGTAAATGTGCCTTGTTGTATGTGCCTTTGTATTTTCCCTGGATGCCCCCTGTTGAATGTGCCTATTTATTTTCCCTGTCTTCCCCCTGTGCAGGCCTTTGCAAATGTAACTGTTGGTTGGTTGCCCCCTGTTCAATGTGCTTTTTTTTCCTGGCTGCCCCCTGTGCAGGCCCTTGCAACAGCTTTATACGGCCTTGTTGTGGAATGTAAAAGAGGCTTGTGGAATTGAGCGTTTGGATGTTCCCCTGGCCTCTGAGTATTTTTTGTGTGAAAGTAGTGCTGATTTATTTATTATCGCGTTCGTGGCCCTGCCAGCAATGTTTACAGGGAGTGTTCTGAGCATGTTTTTTTAGCTTCCCCCTTGCAAGAACGTTAGACGGTAGTAAAGCGTCGTGAATTAACGTGCAATGAGACTTGTTCTTTTCCTGAATATTTCCCTGGCTGCCCCTGTGAAGCACCTTCCAACAACAGTGCGCGAGTCCGATAATGGCTTTTAATGAGCGTAGATGATGCCTCGTTGTAGAATGTGAAAGCATAGCTGCCAAGGTTTCAGATTGCCATGTGTGACATTTTCATAATTTCAGTGTAATTATGAGTGACATTTCAACGACTATGAGTGACACTTTCTTGCGGACAAAATTAAGCAATGAAGACGATCAACACATGTAAATATCAAAAATAACACCACAAAGAGTGTTCCAATCGAAACACGTCTGTCTTTTGAATAAACTACTACGGCAACTATATCTCACAATGCTAGCTTTCCTCTGTGTGTGACCACGACGCTCTCGCTCTATCTATCCCTCTCCTCTCTCTCTTTTTATCCCTCTCCTCTCTCACACGCTCTCTATCCATCTCCTGCCTTTATCCCTCCCCCTCGCTCTCTCCCTTTCTTTATTCCTCTCCTCTCTCTTTATCCTGCTCCTCTCTTTTTATCCCTCTCCCCTCTCTCACACACTGTCTGTCTCTTTTTATCCCTCTCCTCTCTCATGCGCTCACTCTCTAGACATTTCCTGTGTTTATTCCCCTCCCCCTTGCATGTTCTCGCTCTCTATCCCTCTCCTGCCTTTATCCCTCCCCCTCTCTCTCTCCCTCTCTTTATTGCTTTCTTTATTCCTCTCCTCTCTCTTTATCCTGCTCCTCTCTTTTTATCCCTCTCCCCTCTCTCACACACTGTCTGTCTCTTTTTATCCCTCTCCTCTCTCACGCGCTCACTCTCTAGACCTCTCCTGTCTTTATTCCCCTCCCCCCTTGCATGTTCTCTCTCTCTATCCCTCTCCTCTCTATCCTTTCAACCCTCTCCTATCCTTTCATCCCTCTCCTGTCTCTGTCTCTTTTTATCCCTCTCCTCTCTCATGCGCTCACTCTCTAGCCCGCTCCTCTCTGTCATTATCCCTCTCCCCCTCTCTCACCAGGTTGCACTGTTTGCTTTGATCGGAAAACGTTCATTTTGAGTCATTTTACTCGATAGAGGCCGCCTTGCAAGTACAGATGAAGCACCATTTTCACACAGTTGTGAAAAATGTCACCTTGCCTTTAAATATCCGTCATGAAAAATGAAAACATTTTTGTCAAACAGCTACGCACCTGCACTCACTCAGCCTTAGCTTACGCAGTGTAAGTTGCTGTTCCAAAAAATCCCAACAACGCTCTGTACTACACGCTTCTCTTGGGCCTACCTTCCTTCCACAGAGGCACCTGCTCCGGCAGTAAGGGTTGGAGCCCAAGTCTGGCATGTGACACGTGTCACTCTGTCATGTGGCATATGCCACATCTGATGTGACATATGCCATAGATTTTCTACTTGGTCTTTCATTATTATCAGTTGAGCATTTCCAAAGGACCATGTTTCACTCTGCTAAAATAAATACATTGTTTAAAAAAATAAAAATAATATTAAAAAATAATTTTCCGAGGTGGGATTTGAACCCTGGTCAAAACTCACTCAAAGCCCCTGTACATTAACAGTGAGCTACCTACTCTGCTGAAAGTTCTCCAGCCAAAGGTATCTATGTCATCGAATAAGGTTGTCAGTCCTTCCTCTATTTCTATTGTCTTTGGACTGTAGATAGCAGAAATCTTCTCTCGATTTACATTCTTTAAATACAAATAGCCCTTCCTTTCATACAGTCTGCCACTAGCCCCATGCATTTCCAATTCTTACACAATCATCCACAAATTCTCATTCCACTAAATAAGTGATTTCTTTCATAGCAAACCTGTCCCCCCTATCCACGTGCCACCCAGCATGCCATTATCAATGCCTGACATGCACTATGAGTAAGGAGGCCATAGTTCTCCAAGATACTGCTAGGGGGTCATTTAAAAAGGCACAGCTTTCATTTGTGGAATTTAGAAATAAAAAAATAAAAAAATAAAAAACTGATTTCCCCCACCTGGGGTTTGAACCCTGGTCAAAACTCACTCAAAGCCCCTGCACATACACAGTGAGCCACCTACTCTGCTGAAAGTTCCCCAGCCAAAGGCATTTATGTCATAGAATAAGGATGTCAGTCCTTCCTCTCTTTCTATTGTCTTTGGACTGTAGATAGCAGAAATCTTCTCTCGATTTACATTCTTTAAATACAAATAGCCCTTCCTTTCATACAGTCTGCCACTAGCCCCATGCATTTCCAATTCTTACACAATCATCCCCAAATTCTCATTCCACTAAATAAGTGATTTCTTTTATAGCAAACCTGTCCCCCCTATCCACGTGCCACCCAGCATGCCATTATCAATGCCTGACATGCACTATGAGTAAGGAGGCCATAGTTCTCCCAGATACTGCTAGGGGGTCATTTACAAAGGCACAGCTTTCATTTGTGGAATTTAGAAATAAAAAAATAAAAAATAAAAAAAACGATTTCCCCCACCGGGGGTTTGAACCCTGGTCAAAACTCACTCAAAGCCCCTGCACATACACAGTGAGCCACCTACTCTGCTGAAAATTCCCCAGCCAAAGGCATTTATGTCATAGAATAAGGATGTCAGTCCTTCCTCTCTTTCTATTGTCTTTGGACTGTAGATAGCAGAAATCTTCTCTCGATTTACATTCTTTAAATACAAATAGCCCTTCCTTTCATACAGTCTGCCACTAGCCCCATGCATTTCCAATTCTTACACAATCATCCCCAAATTCTCATTCCACTAAATAAGTGATTTCTTTCATAGCAAACCTGTCCCCCCTATCCACGTGCCACCTAGCATGCCATTATCAATGCCTGACATGCACTATGAGTAAGGAGGCCATAGTTCTCCAAGATACTGCTAGGGGGTCATTTACAAAGGCACAGCTTTCATTTGTGGAATTTAGAAATAAAAAAATAAAAAAATAAAAAACTGATTTCCCCCACCTGGGGTTTGAACCCCGGTCAAAACTCACTCAAAGCCCCTGCACATACACAGTGAGCCACCTACTCTGCTGAAAGTTCCCCAGCCAAAGGCATTTATGTCATAGAATAAGGATGTCAGTCCTTCCTCTCTTTCTATTGTCTTTGGACTGTAGATAGCAGAAATCTTCTCTCGATTTACATTCTTTAAATACAAATAGCCCTTCCTTTCATACAGTCTGCCACTAGCCCCATGCATTTCCAATTCTTACACAATCATCCACAAATTCTCATTCCACTAAATAAGTGATTTCTTTCATAGCAAACCTGTCCCCCCTATCCACGTGCCACCCAGCATGCCATTATCAATGCCTGACATGCACTATGAGTAAGGAGGCCATAGTTCTCCCAGACACTGCTAGGGGGTGATTTACAAAGATATAAAAGGATGTCGTCAGCTTAGAGCGAAATGCGATCCTCAAACTCCGGGGTCCAGCTGATACCACTCATCGAGGGCTGCCAACACAGCCAGGAAGCGAGCGGTTCCAAGGCCAGAGCAAAGAGGAGAGGGGACAAAGGGCATCCCTGTCGCGTGCCTCTCCCCAGTACAAAGGGGCCAAAGACTTTGCCATTCACCACTACCTGGGCCAGCGGCTCCTTGTATAACAGTTTTACCCATCTGATAAATCCCAGGCCGAAACTAAACTTTGCCAGCGCGGCCCAAAGGTATGGCCACTCCACCGTATCGAAGGCCATCATTGCATCCAGGGATGCCAAGATGGCCGGCTCACGTATGGACGCCACTCTCGCGAGGACTCCATGGAGACGCCGCAGGTTCAGTGTGGTATTGCGATGTGGAATAAAGCCGGACTCATCAGGATGGACTAAATCACCAATGACTGTTATCAGGCGATTCGCCAGAACCTTAGCCAGAATCTTAGGCTCGGCGTTCAAAAGTGAAATGGGCCTATAGGATGTACAATGTTCTCGCGGCTTTCCCTCTTTGTGGATAACTGCAATGGTTGCGAGCCTTTGATCACGGGGGAGGAGGCCCGCATCATGCGATTCAAGAAACATAGCCCGGCGTTATGGCGCTATCTTGTCGGGTCTTAGTTTGTACAGTTCAATAGGGAGCCCGTTTGGTCCCATCGCTTTGACTGAACGCACTGAACGGATCGCCAGCGCAATCTCATCAGCAGTCAGTACAGCATCGATCAATTCCCTGTCTTCGTCAGCTAGGCGGGGTAAAGCTATGTCTCGCAACAACAAGTGTGAGTCAGTCAAAAGTAACTTTATTTCGATTGAATTTACAATCATAAAAAGTGCATTTAAAAACGAATATTTACAACAGTATAAAAAATCCCATTTGCTCATTAATTACTAAAGAAAGCGGAGCGCTATTGCTTCAAAACAATAAGAAATCGTTCAAGTTCAACTAAACACTGACACTCTTTGCACAAATATATTATCACAGTAGTCATTTGCGCGGAAATGAAGTCTTAAGGAGCAGTGGTCAGTAATTGGGAATGGATTTTCAAGCAGGCTTTGAGGTAGCAGGCTACAGTTTTGGCAACATACGGGGTGTCTAAGTATTGAAGTGCCAAAAGAGCCGGTCTGCATCTTCTCAATCCTAAGTGCCGGAGAAGTGGGACCAGCCAACGTTTCCGCGGGGTCTCATAAAGACTGCAGAAGAAGGTTACATGCAGGGTTGACTGGCGAGTATGACCATCACATGGACAGTTAGCTATTTCACGTGACCAATCAGAGGGCACAGGCAGTGAGACAAGGCGATAAAATACATCAAACCGAAATCTGGTTAAAACATATCTCTCATAATTAGACAAAAAAAAAAGACAGATAAGGTTGAATGCCATAGGAGGATTAAATCATCGTTAAATGAACATTTGACTTTTTACCAAGTTCTGAACACAAACGTAAATCGCTTAAATGGGCGACACATAGTTTTTTCAAAGTTTTTCTAGGTATAGCCAATAGAGATTCAGGGTCAGTGAAATATGCAGGGCAATTCAGATCATTCAAAAATGTAAAAACGTATAACAGCCAGGGAATCTTTTTCCAATAGGTCAGTGTGAGACAGTCAGATATTAGTGACCTAGTAAGATGACATTGCTCCTGAGTCCATATACGATGCCATAGGAGAATCGGCTGGTACCTAATGATGTCAGTTAGATACTCCCAGCCGAGCTCCATATGGGTGCCGTAAGTAGGAGCACTTCGGGGAAGGGCTAATATATATTTCAAAAAGTCATTTTCGATAATTTGAAGCTCATCTGCGGGCGTATAGCCCCATACACCAGCCCCGTACGTGGCCACGCTCATGCATTTAGCTTGGTAGATCTTCAAAATCACAGCAGGGGCGGGCTTGCCCAGTTTCCTTGAGAATGAAGTCAACGCCGATGTTGTGCGTTGAAACTGCCATTTCTTGCTGGAAATGGCAGGTTTCCAGGACAGATGCTTATCAATGAGAATACCTAGATAAGGGTAGGTGTTAGCAGTTTCTATCCTGGTCTTCTCAATAAAAGGAGATTTGCATTTTTGGGCTTTCTTGCCAATATTCATAACAAAAGTCTTGGACTTATTAACTTTAAGTCCAAGAGAAAGCATGAATTGGCAGTATTTATCTAGTTGAATCTGTAGTTGGTTAGGTGTCCTTGCTAGGATGACAGAATCGTCTGCATATAATAATGCAGGGATTGGGCGGGTGTTTTTGCAGGGGAGATCTTTACTATCAACTAGCACCGCTTGCTCCAGTCCATTAGTGTAGATGTTAAATAAGAATGGAGCAAGGACGCAACCCTGCCTAACGCCTTTTGCAATGTTAAAGGATTCAGAAAGCTCCCCTTTGATGCCGTATCTCACACAAGCTTTTGCATCCGAGTATAACTCTCGGAGGAAATTCAGCAGTGCAAGATCTATGCCCAGATTACTCAAGATCGCCCATAGCTTGGAATGAATTATGCAGTCGAATGCGGAACTCAAGTCCACATAGACTAGGTAAAGATTACCGCCTTTGGCCCAGGCGTATTTACCCATAAGCAGAGTCAGGTTTAAGGCCTGTTCTACAGTGCCCAGACCCTCCTGGAAACCAAACTGTAAGTCGGTTAGGATCTTATTCTCTGTGGCCCAGTCCCGTAGTCGCTCCAGAATTAATCTGCCAGCGACCTTGCCCAGAGAATCCAAGAGGGAGATGGGCTTGTAGCAGGCTGGGTTGTCCCGTTCTCCCTTTTTAAATATGGGTAGGAGCACAGAAGTGGACCAAGAATCAATAAGGCCGATCTGAGTCACTGCGGACATGACCTGCGTAACAATTGGGGACCATAGGTCTATGTTGCTAACAAAGATGTCTAAGGGGACACCATCAGGACCGGGCGCTTTACCGGTCTTTGAGGAGGTCAGCGCCGTGGTCACCTCCACTATATCGAAGTGGAGGTCAATAGGGTAGATATTGTTACTAGTGACAGCTGCGGCCTCTAGTCTAGGAGCCTCAGTTGTCAAGGTGGGGTCCCCGAAGATCTGCGAGTAGTGTGCTACCCATTTATCAGCGGGTACTGCCACGTCAAGATGCCGTACAGCAGTTGCATCAGCTAGGAAAGGGGCCTTAACTGTTCTCCAAAACAGGGTACAGTCCTTGCTTAGTGTGCTCTGGTGTAGTTGGGCCCAGAGATTGTTTTTTATTTCCCGTTTACGGGATTTTTGTGCCATCTTATAGTTTTTTCTTAAAGACGCAATTAGGGGCTGGTCCCTGACTTGATTGTGTAGAGCGTTTTATAGTGCACGCTGGGCTTTACGGCAATGGGAATCAAACCACCCACTGGAATCCTTATCGTTATCGTGAGTCTTATGTTGGCGAGTAAGCTCTTGTCTGATGGCTTCTAAGATTTTAACGAAGCTAGAGAGGATCAGCTGAGGGGACGATGACATCTCCAAACAGTGATAGATTAAGGGAAGGGTTTTTTGGATGATCTTGCTAGTGGCCTCTGAGGGATTGATCATCGACCATTTGAGAGTATAGCCATTAATTTTACTCATCTCCAGGGAATGCTGCGTTAAGAGGCTTGTTTTTGGACAGGCTGAGGATGGGGTATTTAATACTATAGTGGTGCTGTTTGAGTAGTGATCGCTTGAGGGATCGGTACCAGTTGTAAAGTGTTTCAATCGGTTGTTTAAAGATTGGGAACATAAGATAAAATCAATAATTGTGCTAAATCCTCTACCGTGAAAAGTCGTCTTGAACTCAACAGCAGGACTCACTAAAATGTTCGCGAATTCAAGTTCTTGAGCAAAAATACAGTTATTTAAAGCGTCACCAACACCACTGTGGGCGAAGTGGGCCAGGGGGGCGTCGTGCTCGTCTTGGAGCCCACAAATACCTTTGTTATAGTTGTTACACAAATAAACATTGAAATCCCCACCCCACACAACATGGCATTGTAGCTGTTGGTTCTTGGCTTTCTGATCTTGTAAATATAAAGTGATTTCCAACAAAGATTTTACACAGTCACCAGGCGTGGAATTATTGTACATATTGATGAAATAATAACAAGAACTATTGTCTGGAACTAATTTGAGAATTTGAAAGATTGAAAAGACCAACGGGACTTCCGTGGTCGTAAAAGGAATTAAGTTGGAAATGTAAATGGCTAAGCCACCCTTGGGTCTTCCATGAGTGGACGGTATGGCCGGAAGATGGAATGTTTTGAAGCCCTGGATGTGAATAGGATCAATTGCCCAGGTTTCTTGAAGGCAGATTAGCTTATATTTATTGGTCACTTCTAGCCAGGACTGGAGATGGATTTTGGATCTAAGGCCAGCTACGTTCCAGTATATGACTGGAAGATCCTGGGTTGATGAAAAAATAGGGTTTGAAAACTGAGGTTCAGCAGAGGAGTGTGGGGGTTGGGACAAGGACTGAGTGGTTGGGACGGAAAGGGAGAGGGTAGGTTTTGGATCACTGAGTTGAAGAATAATAGGTTGTTGGCTCAGAGGTGAGTCAACTGGGGTAGCTGACAAAGTGTGACACAAATCCTGGTGAGTAGAAGTTGACGGCTTTTGGGTCAAGGGTTGCTGGGGAGGACAAGACTCGGGCTGGGTACCAGACAGGGGTGGCAAAATAGAGCCGACCGCCCGAGTGCTCTTACAGGAGTGTTTGGGGTTGGGCGGAACATTGTTGGGGCCACTGTCTGAGATGGGTAGAGTTGGTGGTCAGTCCACCATATCCAAACAGTCATATCTATTGGATAATGGTGGGCCTCTCCAGTTGTTAAAGTTGTTAAAGTGGCCTGGTGGTGGATTGCTAAAACCGTACCCAGACCACTGGTCTTGATCTCTAATCCCACCCCAGTTCCCTACCCTCGACCAGGACCACGGAGGACCAGCGTTACGTCGTGTAGTCGGGGGATAGAAGTACGACAGATTGTGAGTGGCTATCCCTTCAGTAGAGGTATGATCACCCCAGGAGCAGATATGCTCGACTGTATTGGGATCTGCAAAGTTTACTATAACGCAGTCGCCCTGGATGTTTTTCGGTTCGTTGCCTAGCCAAGGCACTCTGCGCACTGTAGTAACTCTGTTGTCCATAAAGATTGGAAGAGGTATGTTGCTGGACAACCAGTATATTACTTTGTTTTTTAAAGACCATACCGGTTCGTCTTGGTTTGGGGAGAGCTCCGGAACACCAGTCATTATTACTACATATGGAGAAGCCTCGGGTGGGAGATGAATAGGGGGAGTCCTTCTCTTATGGTTTTTCGGAATGGTATTGAATCCAGTAGAGTTTTTGGGATGGGTGGGGGCAGGAGTGGGGACTGCGGTGGTAGAAAGGGAAGAAAGAGGATTTAAATGGGTAGATGATGTTGGGTTGGGATTGTTTGCAGAATGTGACGGTAAGGGATTAGTGGATTTGGGAGGTGGTTGCGGCTTGTTTGTAGGTGCTAAAGAATGTTTTTGAGTAGGCTTCTCTGGGGCTTTTTGTTTGTTGGTGTTGGGATTCTGCGCAGAGGTTACAGGCTTTGATGTTTTTACGTTTAAAGTAGTGGGCCTACCTTGCGCCAAGTTGGAATCCTTCTTGTTTCCCTTACTTTGGTTTAGTCCTAGAGACAGTTGAGTTAGTTGGGACTGAACCAAGTGTAGAGCCTTTTCCATTGGTTCCAAGTGGGATTTAAATAAATCTCCAATTCTGGTAAGCAGTAAGCTATCGTTGCTACATGTGTTAGTTGTAAGGTTACCATTTTCCATGTCTCCTCCACTGTCATAGCTACTGGAGCTAGTACAGCTGATATTCGGGTTAACAGAGATAGGATCCACTGCTTGTGCACTTGACAGTGAAGGAGAATGGTGGGGGTTGAAGGGTTAAAGATTTGCGGGGGAGGATCAGAGACAGAAGGAGTTGCAAGGATAGTTGTAGAAGAAGGAATGGTGGAGTGGTGGGACTTAGTAGTTGCCTTCTTCTTCAATTTTTTGGGAATTGCTCCTTCTCGTATACCCCTGGCTATTGGGGAGGAGGGGGGATTATCTGGTTGGGTAACAAAAATAACTGGAGATTTTTCAAGAGAGAAATGGGATTCGGAAAGATCTAGGGATGCAGATAGGTCCACTGTGCGGGGGACGGTGTGCATTTCTGCATGTGCTGTCACTGGAGGGGGCAGATCAACAGGACGAAGGTTTTTTTTTGCAGTGGCCAGTAAGCCCATTGAAGAGCGTCTGTCAATCATCAGGTCCTGTGAGATCCTCCGGTCCAATAGAATGATACCCTGCTCAATGGCATCGTTAGCTTTCGTTATAAATTGGTCTATTGGCCCAATGACCTCAGCTGCAGATTGAGCCTGCTTTTTAACAGTATTCCTGGTGGTTCTCGGACACATTGTACCATAAGAATCGTAACAGTAGTAAGGTACAATGAAACTTCTAAGGCCAAATAGCAAAAACTGGCGGGACCTAAATAGATGTTTTGTCAGTGGCAAAATATAAAAGCAAACTGAAAATAGGGTGGCCCAGTCCAGTCCTGCCCAGTCTTGAACGGGCTTAAACGGGCCCGCCCTTGGCCCGGGCTTCGCCCCGCGCGCGTCCCGCGGTGCGTTTGGGTCTGTTCAATTTATGGTGAGCTAGTTAGGGGGCGTGGCCGCCGGGGGAAGAGGCACCAGCTGTTAGGTGTAGAGGCTGCTGGTCCTCGCAGTCCCCCGGTGGAGCCAACAGGTAGCCTCAAGGTCTAGTGCACGCTGGGAGCGTGCAGGCTGTCCGCCGATTGCGGAGAAGCTCCCACCAGCGGCGCGACCTTTCCTGTGCAGATTAGGTGTTGCAAAGCGCCCTCCGAGTTCAGCGTTCAGGTATCCTCCTTGTTGGCAAGTAGAGTTTAAGCAAATGAGCGGCACCCGCGAAGCGGGTGTCGCGAAAAGTAAAGAGGCAAATGGGGGGGCGTGGCCGCCGGGGGAAGAGGCACCAGCTGTTAGGTGTAGAGGCTGCTGGTCCTCGCAGTCCCCCGGTGGAGCCAACAGGTAGCCTCAAGGTCTAGTGCACGCTGGGAGCGTGCAGGCTGTCCGCCGATTGCGGAGAAGCTCCCACCAGCGGCGCGACCTTTCCTGTGCAGATTAGGTGTTGCAAAGCGCCCTCCCAGTTCAGCGTTCAGGTATCCTCCTTGTTGGCAAGTAGAGTTTAAGCAAATGAGCGGCACCCGCGAAGCGGGTGTCGCGAAAAGTAAATAGGCAAATGGGGGGGCGTGGCCGCCGGGGGAAGAGGCACCAGCTGTTAGGTGTAGAGGCTGCTGGTCCTCGCAGTCCCCCGGTGGAGCCAACAGGTAGCCTCAAGGTCTAGTGCACGCTGGGAGCGTGCAGGCTGTCCGCCGATTGCGGAGAAGCTCCCACCAGCGGCGCAACCTTTCCTGTGCAGATTAGGTGTTGCAAAGCGCCCTCCCAGTTCAGCGTTCAGGTATCCTCCTTGTTGGCAAGTAGAGTTTAAGCAAATGAGCGGCACCCGCGAAGCGGGTGTCGCGAAAAGTAAATAGGCAAATGGGGGGGCCTGGCCGCCGGGGGAAGAGGCACCAGCTGTTAGGTGTAGAGGCTGCTGGTCCTCGCAGTCCCCCGGTGGAGCCAACAGGTAGCCTCAAGGTCTAGTGCACGCTGGGAGCGTGCAGGCTGTCCGCCGATTGCGGAGAAGCTCCCACCAGCGGCGCGACCTTTCCTGTGCAGATTAGGTGTTGCAAAGCGCCCTCCCAGTTCAGCGTTCAGGTATCCTCCTTGTTGGCAAGTAGAGTTTAAGCAAATGAGCGGCACCCGCGAAGCGGGTGTCGCGAAAAGTAAATAGGCAAATGGGGGGGCGTGGCCGCCAGGGGAAGAGGCACCAGCTGTTAGGTGTAGAGGCTGCTGGTCCTCGCAGTCCCCCGGTGGAGCCAACAGGTAGCCTCAAGGTCTAGTGCATGCTGGGAGCGTGCAGGCTGTCCGCCGATTGCGGAGAAGCTCCCACCAGCGGCGCAACCTTTCCTGTGCAGATTAGGTGTTGCAAAGCGCCCTCCCAGTTCAGCGTTCAGGTATCCTCCTTGTTGGCAAGTAGAGTTTAAGCAAATGAGCGGCACCCGCGAAGCGGGTGTCGCGAAAAGTAAATAGGCAAATGGGGGGGCGTGGCCGCCGGGGGAAGAGGCACCAGCTGTTAGGTGTAGAGGCTGCTGGTCCTCGCAGTCCCCCGGTGGAGCCAACAGGTAGCCTCAAGGTCTAGTGCACGCTGGGAGCGTGCAGGCTGTCCGCCGATTGCGGAGAAGCTCCCACCAGCGGCGCGACCTTTCCTGTGCAGATTAGGTGTTGCAAAGCGCCCTCCCAGTTCAGCGTTCAGGTATCCTCCTTGTTGGCAAGTAGAGTTTAAGCAAATGAGCGGCACCCGCGAAGCGGGTGTCGCGAAAAGTAAATAGGCAAATGGGGGGGCGTGGCCGCCGGGGGAAGAGGCACCAGCTGTTAGGTGTAGAGGCTGCTGGTCCTCGCAGTCCCCCGGTGGAGCCAACAGGTAGCCTCAAGGTCTAGTGCACGCTGGGAGCGTGCAGGCTGTCCGCCGATTGCGGAGAAGCTCCCACCAGCGGCGCAACCTTTCCTGTGCAGATTAGGTGTTGCAAAGCGCCCTCCCAGTTCAGCGTTCAGGTATCCTCCTTGTTGGCAAGTAGAGTTTAAGCAAATGAGCGGCAAATGCGAGTCCTCTTCGGGTCTGTCCGATACGGGAGAATAAACCCCCTGAAAATATTCTGCGAAGCGTTCCACTATTTCCACTGGGTCAGTAACTCTCATAACACTCTGACTTTCAATCACCGGAACCACCCGACTCGCTCTCTCCTTCTTGTCCAGCCATGCAATCAATTTACCTGCCTTATCCCCAACATCATACAAACGCCCCTGCTGCTCTCTACTCATGGATCTGGCAGCGTCAGTGACCAGTGCTTTATAATCACTCTGTTTGAGACTAAGAGCATGAAATTTCTCCTGAGTAACATCATGTTCCAAATCTTCTTCCAACTCGTCTATTTCGGATTCAAGTCGGATTACTTCTTCATGTTTACTCCTCTTGGCACAGGAAATCAACGACAAAGCCTGCCCACGGATAACTGTTTTGAAAGCCTCCCAAAGTGAAACAGCAGAAGACACTGACCCCAAGTTTTCAAGTAAATAGTGCTCTATAGACTTAACCAATGCTGCACGGGTCCTAGGGTTGCGGAGGTACCATGGGTTTATGGGAGCTAACCTCCCTTCTGCTCCAACACCAGTATCCAACACCATGAGTAGCGGGTAGTGATCTGAAATGCCACGAGGCAGATGTCTAACCTCCTTAACCATCATGGCCTGCGCCGCTGGCATCAGTACATAATCAAGCCTAGAGAGGCTGCCATGTGCCCGGAGTGGAAGGTGTATTGTGTCTGCCCAGGGTGTAGCAAGCGCCGACAATCTACTAATCCCAAAGTGTCCATAAGCCTACTCAGCCAAGTCTTTGATCCCGGCAGGTCCCTAGGTGGATAACGATCTTCCCTCCCACAAACAACCGAAATAAAGTCACCACCCACTATCAGGAATCCTTCCGGGAGATTCAGAAATACTTTACCGATATCTTCAAATGTGGACTATTGCAGACTAGGTGGGACATAAACAGACATTAGAAGTATGGTCTTTACCTCCCATCTGCCCACTATTACTGCATAACGTCCCCTGTCATCATAAATCACCTCGTCAATTTCCAAGGGGAGGGAGGCTCTGATCATTACCCCCACCCCGAGACCCGGAGGTGAAGCCTGAATGAGCGACAAGACGATAACCTCGTCTGCTCATGGATGAGCAGGAATTTTCTATAAGGTGTGTCTCTTGTAGCAGGACCACGTCTGGTGACATTCTCTTGAGTAGTTGGAGAACCACCCCTCTTTTAATTCTGTCCCCGAGACCATTGACATTCCATGACATTAGTCTCAACCCCCTATCCCCCATCGCAATAGTGACCACCACCCCATCCCAGAGAAAGACGCATCACCAGCGGACAATAAGCAAACGATACGGCACCTTGTGTTAAACCAAATCAAACCCCAACACCCAACCCCCGCCCCCCAACCAGAAAACCAAGCATCTACCCCCCTCCCTGCATTCTGCGTCTGACCCATCAGCCACCCCAACTTGCAGTGTGCCTGTCGCCCCATTCACTAACTAGTCTACAGAAAGAAACCCCAGAGGAGGACGAGTCCCTGTCCCTCCCGCCACCTCGTAAAAGCTGCAAAACATATTTATACATACGATATGCGACCCCCAGCAGTACACTATGCAATAGTTCAGTGAACCTAGTCAATATTCCTTATTCTTGCGCCGATCCGCCGTCTTCCGTACCCCCAGAGCGGTCTGCCGGATCTCTTCTCACGGGCAGAGTGTCAAGCCAGTCACTAACCACATCTGGGCGGTCAAAGAAAAAGGCCTTGTCCTCATATTCGACCTGCAACCGTGCAGGGAAGAGCATAGCGTACTTCAAATCCATGTCTCGCATCCGCCTTTTTACTCCTTGAAAGGCCAATTGTTGTTTTTGGACAGATTGAGTGACGTCCGGGTAGAAGCTCACTGTAGTATTTTCAAACTTGACGGGTACACCCACTCTCGAGGCCTGCAAAATAGCGTCTCTATCGCGGAAGTTGAAAATCCTAGCGATAATAGGACTTGGTGGGGCACCCGGCTTCGGCCTCCCGCCCGGCACTCTGTGCGCCCGTTCCACCGCGAAGAATTTACTCAAGCCTTTGGGGGCAAGATGATTGAGGGCCAGATCTTCCACAAAAAGATCCGTTGCGGTTTCTTCTGATTTTTCAGGAATACCAATAATGCGTATGTTATTCCGCCTTGCACGCCTTTCGGAATCCTTCAATCGGCGGGCAAACTGTTCGTTGGCAGTTTGCAAATTACGGACCTCCGTTTGCAAGTCAGAAACGTCGGTAGTGAGACTGGCTGTGGCCAAATCTAGGGATTTTACCTTCTCGTTCGTTTTGTAGAGGTCCGCCCTGATTAAGGTGACATTCACAGCCACGGTATCCAACTTTAAAGCCAGAGCCTCGTATTGTTGTCCGATTGAAGTTTTCATGCCAGCAATGGCGCCCATGACGACTTGGAGGCTCAATTCCTCTGGGTCTTCAAAAGTGACATTCGCCCCTCCGGTAGTTTTAGGGATGGTACCGGGTGATCCCCTCGGCTGGGTGAATCGTTCGATACTATCCGCCTGCGTCACACTGCCCCTGCCGGTGATCTTGGTCTTCCGCCGGTCTCCGTCTTGCTTGCCCGCCATATTGGGTTCTGTGCCCCGGAGGGCCCTGTGCGACCTGGTGTCAATATCCGCACTTCGTAGCCCACTAGAATTCAAATGTTCAGGTTGAGAAAGGGTTTCTCCCGGTCCGCACCAAGTACTTGCGGTAGATACACTGCAGAGTGAAGCGCCCAGCGGAGGCGGATGATCAATCTGTCGATAACACCCTCGCTCACCAGTGAGGTCTCAAAAACGAAACCGAAAGTTGACCAGGGGCATCGATCCCACTGCAGCTAGCCGTTGTTCTTCAACTACTGCCTGGGTATTGGTGCCACTTGAGCTCCATGCCCTTCCACCCCTGTGGGCCAGAAAGTTGCGATCGGTGTAATTCATTTTCCCAATGTCCAAATCGATTTTGGAAAGCAGCTAGTGTCTCTGCCGGGTCTGCATTTCAATATTCCATCCGAATAATCCAGATTCGTTTCAGTATATATGTAGGAGGCAGCGAGGGTCTCGGGAGCTCTTAGCTCACGCGGCCATCTCGGATGCTCGCGAAGCTTTTCCCCATGTACCAATCTTAACTGAAGACATTAACCCTCCAACGCATTCAGGTGAAATTGTGTACGTGGCAGCCCAACAGCTGTGTTAATTAAACACAGCTCATCATTACATACCCCTCTTTGCTCGCTGACTCGCAGCATGGTACACTGTATGAATCTACTCTTAACAGTTGACCTCTCACAAAAAGATATATGCTTTAATAATTCCAAAAATCCGATAATGTAACCAGCCATCCTCCAAACTCCCAATCTGAGATAACATTCAAAACAATCCTGGGTGGTGCGCTGCAAACTGCTATACTTTAGAGTACAGTCCTCGTTTCTAGCGTCTCAGGGGCTCCCCATGCACAGGCAACATACAATATAGTTGGGGCAAACTTCAAATGTTAACTCAGCAATATTTCACAAATCAGCAATAAAATATACGTTTCAGTCGTACCGGTTCCCTCATGTATTTCAGTGTTCAACACAGTATTGAGAAAATACTGTGGATTAGTAACAGCGTGCATCCCAGGTGTCTACGCGTCTAGCAACAGCATTCCCCCACAAATACACCCCAATACCTCAATTTATAGTCCATACAAATACAGGAGCTTGCAGCGTTTATGCAATCAAGTACGCCGTCTGCTGGTTGACATCTACTTTTCCTACTGAATCCTGCGAATTCTGTAGGCCATATATCTGTTCGTCATCACTAGACATGTCTCATTGGCTGGATTTAGATGCATTCTCTTCATCGGGGAACCCCTGATCTCTGCAACTGCCTGCATGGTGTCTTGCTGTCAGCTCAGGATCAGCTCCGAGCGTGGACCCACAAGTGGCAAAGGCGGTGTCATTATTCTCGTATAACGTTACTCTCTCCACCAGTTGCGAAAAGGGCCTTTCAGTTTCGGTAGCCTTGTTGTTGTGGCCATGTCCCGAGGCCCCACATTGGTGAAGGTTTCCAGCCAGTCCTCCGCCTGATGCTGATAAGGCTGGCCCGCTATTAGCACGTATTCTCAGAGATTACCCCCCACATCCCCTGATCCATGAGATAACCACTAGCGCTGGGGATACCCTAAATATACAATGGGATATAAATGTAGCATTTTGTGAATATTGCCAAGACTTGTAACAGTTCCCCCCCCCCCCCACCATTGGTGGAAGACCCCTTGATGCCATTTTGAACAGGCGCACAGTTCCCACAATTTGAAAAAACAGCGCAAGACGCTCTATCTGGCACTATCACAAGGTCTGAAATCAAGGCAGCCATCAGGAGCCTCCCTCAAAACAAGGACCCAGGTCTGGACGGCCTCCCGTCCGAATTCAATGCCACGTTTGCGGATACTCTTGTGCCACAACTAGAGAAACTGTGTAATGCTGCGCTGTTCTCGGGGTCATTGCCACCCACCATGAGACAGGCACTCTTAATGTCTCTCTCCAAACCAGCACGCCAGGCAATGTATCTTTCAGAGTTCCCCCCAACTATCTCTAATCACTACAGACTACAATCTATTCAGTAAAGTACTGGCTGGCTGCCTACTTCCATATTTACACAACCTAATCCAACCAGATCAATGTGGGTTTGTACCAGTGCAGTGCACTTCACTTAACATCAGCAGGTTTTACCATGTTATGACTGCAACCCCCAAGGAGAGAGCCCACGCAGGTTGTATCACCTTGGATCTGAGACAGGCATTCAATATGCTCATATTGGACTACATATTCCCTGCACTTGAACTACTTGGCATCCCGCCGGGTTATTTAATGTGGGTCAGGCTCCTGTACAAGGACCCCAGGGCAAGGGCCCGTACAGGGCGACATATCTCGGAGGAGTACCCGGTTTGAAAAGGCACACGGCAGGGTTGCACACTGTCTCCTCTGTTGTTTGTGCTGGCCCTGGAGCCTTAGCCCTTAGGGTACGGTTATCGGCTGTACAACCGGCCATACGTATCGGCCAAACAACACACATTATCTCCGCATACACGGATGACATCATTCTGTATGCTTAAGACCTCACCTCTCTATCACTGGCCACAGGCATTTTTTATGCTTTTGCGTTGCTTTCGGGCATCAGAATTAATGTCAGTATGTATTATGCCTTTTTTCCCGGCAAGTGGATTGCCCAGAGACGGTTCAGTTTGGCCCTCATTCTTTAAAAGTCGCAGCACATACTTTAAAATATCTGGGTATACAGATTTATCGCTCAACACCAAACCTCATTGACGTTAACCTAGGTAAGGCTATGCGCTCGCTACACTCACATGTAACCTTCTGGTCCTCCCTACTGCTATCATAGATGTGCCGAGTGGCAATTTCGAAAATGGTAGCCCTCCCCTTGCTACTGTATTTCTTAACCAATTTGCCGGTTGTGATCCCGACCCTGCTGCTTAACTATGAACATCACTCTTTCTTTTTTGATTTGGGGAAGTGGCCACCGCAGAGTAGGACTGAATAAGCTGCAACTGGACACTGATAAAGGGGACTAGGTTACAGTGGCTCTCAGATTGGCTGTCAGGGCGTAACTTACATTAAATTAAATTATTCACCTGCCAATGTGGATCGCGGACGGGTTCATACTCTGATCCTACCAGAGGTTAAGATTCCGACCGATGCTCGCTGCTTTTACGCACAGCTCTCATTTATTAGAAATAATCCACACACTACACACGTGGCTGCCTCCCTTACTCTGACACCATACCACTACTTGGGATCCTGACCCCAAATGGCCTCCTCACTAAACTGAGACTGCTCCCCTGGGCTGAAGGCGGTTTAGCTAGAGTGGGAGACCTATTTCACAACAGCACATTTATGGAACACGACAATTTTGTCTGGAGCAAAGGAGTCACGGATGCATTAGATTTACTACATGCCACACTTCTGCAATATGTAAAGAAACATTCGTCCCCCCACAGGGAGAAACCTCCCCACCATGAAATGGTCTTCATAACGTACCTGATAGTGAATGGCCGACACCTCACCAACTGGCTTTACAGAGGCATAACTAACCAAACTAGAATTTCACAGAATGTTTTAAGCAACAAATGCACCGAAGACTTGGGTACAGACATGATGTATGGGGACTGGAGCAGGTCCTTGGCATACCCTTTGAGAATCCCACGGAATGCCAAATTCAACTTCATTCAATACATTTTTTTGCAGAGGGCATATCTCACCCTGCACCTTCTGCAGCGTATCTTCCCAGCCACACAGCACTGCTGTCCTAGATGTAAAATATAAGATGCTAACCTGCTATGTATGTTATGTCAATGCACCGTGATTATGTCTTACTGGTTAGAATTGTTATCACTGATATCAGCTATGGTTGGTGTCCCCATTCCGCGTACTCCTGCAGTATTCCTTTTGGGATTGATGCGGCTCCATAAGGCGCAGAAAGAACAACTTCGGTTTATAGACTTGCCCCTACTCCTGACTAAGCAATCCATTACGATGAGGTGGAGGTCGGCTGGTCCCCCACAGCTTCATGGCTGGCATGGGGTAGTGGTGTAATGAAGCGGGTCAGAGAGTGCTGCTATCCGCCTGGAGGAAGACCTGGGTTTGTGAACAAAAAATATCTCTTTAGACTTTGTCAGTATCCTGGAGTCGTTGAAGGCTCTGGCCCCACTGCCATTGCATGTAGCTCGAAATTAGCACCTGTCTTATTATATACAGCATCGCCGTACGATCCCCTCCCCACTCGCCACCCCGCTCCCGCCTCCCGCCTCCCAGCTGCTCCTCCCTCGCTACGCCCTCGCCACTATCTACTTATGACAGATGCATTTACGCGCAGCGGGCGCGCCCTAAGCGCGCCGAAGGCGCGCCAAAGGTAAGCCCGTCTACGTCCATCCGCGCCTTGACCGCGCCTAGCGGAAGACCCCCTGGCCCCCGCAAAAACCACTCCACCCGCCTAACGTACGATGTCGCAACCCTCTCTGCACTTAACACCGGCCGACTACCCGACTGCCACCGAGCCGCCCCAGGACGCACCCATGGACCCTTCACCTGCCAATCCTGCAAGTTCTGCTGCATCAGGACCCACACTGCAACCACTACCGCCAAACAGAGCCCAAACAACAACCACCTAAAGTGGATCCTGCTCAACATGCGCTCGGTCCCCAAACACGCCATTGAACTATGGAACCTACTCAACACCACATCACCGGACGTTGCCTTTCTTACAGAAACCTGGATGAACGCCTCATCAGCGGCCGACATCTCCGTAGCCATCCCGGACGGATACAAGATCATCCGAAAGGACCGCATCAACCAAACAGGAGGAGGTATCGCCATCGTTCACAAGAACACCATCCGCATCACGACCAGCTCCGACGACACCCTCACAGCTGCCGAACACCTTCACTTCCAGATACACACCAACCCCAAGACCACACTTAGAGGCACCCTCATCTACAGACCACCAGGACCCCGCACACAATTCAGCGAAGACATCACCGACTTTATCAGCCCACACGCCCTCCCCTCCGAGGACTACATTCTCCTAGGGGACCTCAACTTCCACCTGTAGAAGAACAACGACAGCAACACCACCACCCTTCTGGACAACCTCGCTAATCTCGGACTCAAACAACTGCTAAACACCCCCACCCACCACGCTGGACACACGCTGGACCCAATCGTCTCCTCCAGCAAGCACGTTTCCTTCAACCACGCCACAGGACTCCACTGGACAGACCACAGCTGCGTCCACTTCAACTTTAGAAAGACCACGACCCACCACCACCCACAACAAGTCCCCCGCAGAAACTGGAACACAATTACCACCGACCAACTCACCACATCGCTAAACCAAAACCCTCCCGCCAAATCATCGGACCCAAATCAAGCAGCCGTCAATCTCGCACAATGGATCACCCACTGCGCTGACGAATTAGCACCCCTGAAAAACCATCACAACAACAAAGGTAGCAAAAAAGCCTCCTTGTTCAATGACGACCTCAAGAACTCCAAAAAGAACTGCCGCACCCTCGAGAAAACGTGGCGAAAAAACCCAACCACAGACAACATGACCGCCCTCAAGGACGCCACCCGCAAAGACCACCAGCTGATCCGATCCTCCAAGAAATCAGCATTCCAGGATCGAATCGACAACAACGCCCACAACAGCAAGGAACTCTACAGCATCGTCAAAGAGTTTACCAATCCCAGCGCCGTCTCCAGCGACATCACTCCCTCTCAAGACCTCTGCGACTCACAAGCATCATTCTTCCACAGCAAAATCGCTGACATACATAACATCTTCAGCGACCAGTCCACCCCCCTTACTACCGAACTGAAGCCCCCCACCACCACCCTTTGCACCTGGAACCCGATCAGCACCGAAGACACCATCCGCTTGATGAACTCCATACACTCCGGATCACCAACCGACCCATGCCCCCACCACATCTTCAACAAGGCTGACTCCATCATAGCACCCCATCTCGGGGATATCATCAACTGCTCCCTCAACACCGCCACCTTCCAGGAAAGCTGGAAACATGCCGAACTCAGTGCCCTACTAAAGAAACCTACAGCAGACCCCACTGAACTTAAGAACTACCGCACCATCTCGCTCCTCTCTTTCCCTGCCAAAGTCATAGAGAAGACCGTCAACAGTCAGCTCGCTGCCTTCCTCGAGTCCAACGGCTCCCTCGACCCCTCTCAGTCTGCCTTCCGAGCCAAACACAGCACCGAGACCGCCCTCATCGCAGCCACAGACGACATCAGAACACTACTCGACAACGGGGAAACAGCTGCCCTCATCCTCCTGGACCTCTCTGCAGCGTTTGACACGGTCTGTCATAGCACCCTAGTACAACGCCTCAGTAACGCCGGGATACAAGGAAAAGCATTGGATTGGATCATCTCTTTCCTCGCCGGAAGAACCCAAAGAGTCCGCCTCCCCCCTTTCAGGTCAGAGGCCACGAAGTCACTGGCTCCCCCGTAAACAAGAGAATAACGTTCCGTCTCCTCAGCCACGCACACAAGGTTCTCTACGACCTAGGACCTAAATACCTCAACTCGCGCCTGACCTTCTACACCCCCACCCAGCAACTCCGATCTTCCAATCAAGCCCTCGCCGCGATTCCACGCTTCTGAAGAACTACCATGGGAGGAAGGATCTTTCTCCTACTTAGCGGCCAAAACCTGGAATTCTCTCCCCACCCACCTCCGCCTCACACAGAAACAACTCTCCTTCAGAAAACAACTCAAAACTTGGCTGTTTGATAAGTAGCGAACACCCCCTCCTCAAGCGCCTTGAGACCCTCTGGGTCAGGAGAGCGCTATACAAATTTTAACTTGACTTAACTTGACTTGGATCGGCCATCGATGTGTCTCAAACCCTGCAAAGCCAAGAAACACACAGCCTTATTGGATCTTAGATCCAGCAACAGAAATCCATGCAAAGTAACTGCATATAACTTGCCTTAATGGCGTAAGTTACAACCCTACCATGTCAAACCCAGGGGCGGCTGGTGTACACGGGCAAGATGGGCGTCGCCCTCCCACCCTGTGGGGGACTGTGGGGGACTAACAAAATGCATGATGGAACACTGAGCAGTTAGCAATGCATTTTGCTGGCTGCTTGTGCTCGGTAAACAAACATGTTCAAATGTTGTTTTTTTAAGGGGGTGGTGGAGGATGGCCTTTGTTCTGCACATGCTTTTGGCTGGGCGAAGATTTCTTCGACCTGGAGCCATAAAGCAGGGCAGTGACGACACACTGGAGCGTGCAGCCTGTGTCTCACTGCCAGAATAGCATTTATATTTGGGCGTTATCCCTTTGGCCCAGGGAGGAGTTGGAGGCCCTCCTTTAGTTTCAATGGCTGAGGGCGGGACAGTCCGGGCGGCTTTGATTTTGTGGGGGTGTGGCAGTGGCCATTGCCTCTTCCACCAGACCTAGCAACAGTTTGTTGTTTTGCATGTGATTGGTTTGCTGGGGTCTGGGGGAGGAGTCCAAAGACCACCAAATTCTAGTATTTCCCAGTTTTACTTTTGGCTTGCTTCGTCGTGGCTGGCTTGTGCGTGCTATCATTGCTATTGCCATGCTGTGTACTGCAGTCAGGGCACAAGTCCTAAAAAAAGAAGTGGGGGGACGCTCCAAGTTAGGTGGTGTCACCGGAAGTGACGTCACAACAGGAAGTGACGCCACGAAATTTATTGTCTCCGTCTGAAATGCGTGAATACACACAAGATACGTGTAGAAGTATAATACTGCAGTAAGTGGCAGTCACTCAAAACACAAGAACACACTATACACAGGACCCATTCCTCAGATTACACGGTTATTACAGACGGCACTACGGGCATCTGTCGGTGTCCCTGGAAGTGACATGCTCGGCGTGTTGACGGCGCAGCTCCTTGAAGCCTTGGCGCCTCGGCTGTGCTCTGAGAAATGCTGGCAAGGGGATGGCGTGAGGTGGAAGGGGAGATTAGTCTGAGGCTTGGGTGCATTTAGAAGGCTCTCATTCGCGAGCAGGTGCAGACTCAGGCACCCGTTCCATCTTTTGGGCAGGGGGGACGGCGTCCACCCGGTAAAAACACAGTAAAATAAGTGGTGGGACGCCGTCCACCCGCGTGGTACCCCGACTCGAGCCCTGACTGCAGTCCTCCTGGTATTGAGTCGAGACGAGGAGCCTGACGAGGAGCCTTGAGAAGTGAACATCGAGGTCAGGGCAGGTCACGGTAACTACAACACGCGGGTAAGTGAAAGCGATCCCGCCACCACCCACAACAACCTCCTAATTATATTTATAGGGGCTGTTGTGTTTTTAATTTTGTCTCTGCAGCCTGCGTTAATTAATGTACTTGTGTGTTACACTTAACTTTAGTAGTACTCTACTGACTGCGCGACACCTGGGGGATGGGCCACTGCCGGTAGGGGGTGACTTTGATTCGATCCATAGAGCCCGAGGTGGCGAGGCCTTGCCCTGGTGGCGTACGCTGTTTTTGGTTGGCTACTGGGCTTTTGGTTTCGTTTGTGGCACTGGCACTCCGGCAGCAGACAGTTTAAGCAGGGCTTTAAGTAGAATGAAAAAACTGGGGGGTCTCTCAAAGGGGCGTGGCCAGTGTACTTAGGGGCGTGGCTTTAAAACACTTACTCTAAAAATCTGTGCTTAGCATAATGTGATACCCGACTTGTATTTTGCGGTTCCTGTCATTGCATCCAGATATGTGATACAACAAGTAACATCATACCTACAATAAGTCAGGACTATTAGCTTTGTCAATGGTTATTAGTTGCATAGGATAAATAAGCTGTAACTATGGCTTGTTACATATAATATTGAAAAAGTTTCCAATTAAAGCATTGTTGACCCTACCACAATGTTGCTGCTCTTGCGTTTCAGAAAGATAAGGGAAATCCAGAAAGAAAATGACTCTTTAACCGCATCGCTGCTGCGGTTATTTTTGCGCTGTGCGGCAGTTTTCTAAAAACCGCGTTACATGACGAGCTCAGCTCGTCATCAGCATCGAAGTGGTTAAAGGATTTCCCTTCCCCCACAACGCTCACCTGACATGATGTCATGCCGTCACTTCTCCACTAGTGAGTAGTGAGAAGTGAGCAGTGTGGGAAGTGCACAACCATGTGCTTACTGTCTCCAAAAGGGTCTTTATCAGGCTGTTTTGCGCCCTGCACTTTTTTCCAGACTGCAGTGACAGCAAACTGCTGTCACTGCAGTCCGGAAAAAACGGACCGCCTGTACCAGGGCTCAAAACAGAGCCCGATAGAGACCCGTTTCGAGGTCCCCTGAAAAAAGCTGCCGGTGCTCAGACCCCTTGAGACCCGGCCCACTTAAAGTCCTGAGTTTAAGCCTCTGTGGGCCTTTGTGTGCAGTGCAGAGTGCACACCCCCACTTGGTAGGTGGGGGTGGTGGCACTTAGTTTACTAGTGTATGTTACAGACACGCAGGTTCAGGTTTATTTTATTTAATTTTTATTTAATGCATTTTTATGCAGCGCAGACTTTACCCGAAGGTGTCAGAGCGCTGTACAATAGAAGAAGTCGTCGTTCGTGCAGACGCAAGGCTGGTCCCAGGCACTTGCGGAAACACGCAATCCCTGGCTCCCGGTGCTGTTTTCAGACTAAATGCATGCCCGAAAGAGTATGTGCAATCAATGGCCATGACAGCAAGAATAGCGCCCTGAAGACCAGTATCTGGCATGTAAGGGCTGTGACACTGAACCGCTTAAATACGGGGGTGCTTCCAGGAGACTAAAGGACTAACCCTGGGTTGGTAGATGACTGACGTGCTCATCTGGGGCAGGCAATGTCAGTTACCTCTCAGACAAGTGCTTTTGAAAGGGGCACTTGTCTGAGAGGGTTGTTGTTCATGCCAGGCATGCCTGACCCCCGGCTCCCCTGAGCGCAGAACCCACTTCACTTGGCTTCAATTGCTTTCCTGACAGCAAACACCCGAAAATCCAGGGGAAAAGAAATTATACGTGAAGGACAAAGCAATTCTTTAAATCAATAAAATCGGAAATCAACGCAATAGGCGCTCCTGTATTTGACCGTACAGGCCCAGTTTTTGGACGTATGTCCCGGTGTTCTGACACCTTTCTCCCAGGGGTGTTACACAGGCCCACGCAGCCCCTGCAGTGCGGGGGGCCCTGGGCTTCAGGGGCCCGCGGGGCCCCCTCACTCAGCAAAGCTAGCAACCAAGCGTCTTCGTTGCGCGCTTGCCATGGCCTCTTCTTTAATGAAATGGTGCTGTGCGCACGCACTGCCAGCAGGCCTCTTAATTATTGAAATAGTTGGTGCCCATGCGCACGCCCGGGCTCTGGCGTAACAGATGCCACTGCTAACCCAGGACTGGGGCCCACCTCGTGCCGCCCAGATCAGTCAGGGGATGAATTTATTGAGGGGCCCCACGCCCCCACATCCAAGGAGTGTGGCTTAGGAGAGGGGGAGGGAGGCTGCCTAGGTTAAGGCAGGCCCAGCGAGGAGCAGCAGGAGCGATGGCACGTGATCCAAAGGACGCAGTGGGAGGAAGGTATTAAGTTAAGTTTATTTTTAATTTTATTGACATTACTGTGTCGCTCCCCCCTTGCGCCGCCCCACCCCCCAACCCCCCCACCCCCTCTTGCCAGCCGCGACGGGACCCCTGGAACGGAAGGACTCTGAGGCCCAGAGAACTGAAGGATGTAAGGAGAGAAAAAGAGAGACCCCATTTATTTATTATTAACTAAAAACAGGGAGGCAGAAAAAGAATGATGTCACCGGTCACCGCCATGGTCCAAGTCTAGTGCTACGGAGCTCAAGTCAAGTGTAGGTAGCTCTGCGCAGCCCGCATCCGATGCTGACTGCGCGGCTCACATCCGAGTCTGAAGGTGAAGCACCTGCTGTGGCTCTCAGGGCCGGGCCGATGCTGCACGCACAGTGGCGGCTCCGGCGCTGTGAGGCTCAGGTACGGCTCTGCGGCGGGATTCGGGCATGAGCTGTCTGTGTGATATACAGGCCCAGGGCTAGAAGAGGAAGAGAAGGCGCGCTAGGAATAGACACAAAAAATGCCCGAATTAAAAGTTTAAACACTTCAATTCAGCACAGCAACTTCCCCACCCATTCCTTCCTTCTCATTCTTGGGATTGTATTTAGATGTTGTTACAAGATATAAAAGTTGTGTTAAGTGTGCGTATAGTGGACTTCGACAAGTTTATCACACACATTCTATTTTTCTAACCAATTTTCCTAATGCAAACTTTTAAGAAAATTCTTGCAAAATGTGCGTGGTGAAAAGTAAAACAAATCAAGAGTTTGGGAACTCCACAAAACGTGTAGTCCGACTCCCGCTTCTGGAGGAAACCCCTTTTGCACAGGAATTGGGAATACAACGGGACACGGAATATGCCCTAAAGTCGACTCTCAAAATCCTGATAACTGAAAGTGCAACAACAATTACTGAATTAGTAAGACGCTGTAACGCCCTAGGAATACATGTGTACACAGCTGGTGCTACAGGGGATTTACATACCACCTGATAGTTAAGTGGCATAGCAGGGTGCCTTTGGCCCTATTGTGTGAATGCTAATGAGCCCCCAGACCACTGCAGATAGGTGGGAATATCCTTCATTATTCAGGATGCAGTGGGCGCCACAGGCCAATGGCCCTGGTGCCACCGCACCGGCTGCGCCATTGGCAGAATGCTAGCTCATGTGAGAGGCTTATGTCAATCCTGCTCAGACAACCAGCCTCTTTATTCGTGTGGGATAATTCATGTGACATTACATTGCTCACTAGTGCCTGTTTAATTGAAGTGTGTAGTGTAATATCACATGCAACAGTACAGTAAAGTATCACACCTTGGAGAGCAATAGGCCCTACTTATTATCCATGGGGGATATATTTACTCTTACTCTGTCAACTGCTGCCGCCTATACGTAACGAGTAGTTAACAGGTGCAATATACCACACCTAATCTCGCTGCTGAGTGAAGTAGAAACACCTTCATTACTTAGGCACTCTCAACACACAAACATCACAAAGAACACAGGTGACAACTCAGGAGTGCTATTTCATTCAAAATAAGCATTTACATCTATGTATTGCCTTTGTTAATGTTTATTCTTTATTTTAGTGTCCCCTCCCACGAGTTCTGTCACCTGCTGCACTGGTGCAGCAGGAGCATTGACACCGATGCTCAGTGTGTGATAGTTCACCCTTATTTATTTATTTTCCAACAAAACAGGAGGTGGGTGTGGTAATTTCAGTTCTTACATTAGGGCACCCAGTGTCCTTGGGAGCCGCATCTCTGTTGTAAGAAGGTACGCTGGGAAAACTGATTACAACTTTCTCCTAACAGAATACACATTAGTGCTGCTGACCTCACGGGAAAGAAATATTCAGAAACATGCATTTTATAACTGAAAGTTTTTTATGGGAAAAAGCCGATTTCAAGGCGGTGAAGACAGTGATCGTAAATCGTGCCGCAGACTCTGAATGGCAGCTTCTTCCACTGAACCCCCTGTGCCAATTAAGGAGCCAGAGTCTCCGTAGGGAGTAGGGGGGCATTTAACAGGAATTGAGCCTGACAGCTGTGCACGAATCTAAAAACTGCCACTGATAAAACACAGCTCAACAATGGGCGTTTTCACCTCCGCGAAGTGCAATCATTGGCACTGGCGGACTCGAAGGAGGTCCATCATAGATTCATGGATTCGGGATAAGTCGTGAGGGGGTGACACCACGAGTTACCCGCACTGGGTGACACCAACGCTAGTGACACCGCTGATAGGAGGGAAATAGTGAACTGTAGGGTACAGGAGGGCCACACAACCATAGGGTGCAAGAAGGGAGACAGGGCCGAGGGGAGCACAGATAGACAGACAGCCATAACAGGTCCCAGGACCGATCGGTGCAGGACAACAAGAGAACTGAAAGGTCCAGAGGCCCAAAGAAGCTCATGGTGCTGGGAGAGAGAGAGAACCGAAAGTCGCAAGGGCCCCGAGAACCAAAGAGTGCAGGGGCCAAGAGAACTGAAGGGCCCAGTGGTGAGTAGAACCGATGGGTGGAGGGGCCCAGAGAACCGAAGGGTGCACGGGTCGGGGAACTGAAGGGTAGAGGGGTTTAGAAAACTTCAAAGAGAGCAAATGGAACCAAAAGTTGTAGAGGGGGAAAGGTGAAAGCTGCATAGGCCCACTGTACTAAAGGGAGTGGGGCGACAGAGAAAGAGAGGGACTGAAGATCCGAAGGCTCAAGTAAGAGAACTGCAAGATGCAGAGGGAGGGGGTGAGAGAACCCAAGGGCAAGGGTGGAGGGGCCTAGCGTACCAGAGGATGCAAGGAAAGAGAGAGTGAGACGAATGGGCCGTGGGCACAGAGAAACAGAGAGTGCAGGAGGGAGACTGGAATGGAGGCCCCAGGGAGAGAGGCCCAAAGGGTCCCAAGAAGGAAGGCGAAGGGCCCAGGGCTAGGAGAACTGAACGGCCCAGAGACCCAGAGCATCCCATGGTGCAGGAAGAGGTACAAGGACGCTGAGAATAGAAGGTTACAGAGGCCAGGAGAATCCAAGGGTGTAGAGGGGCACAGAGAACTGAAGCATAAAGGGCGAAGAGAAGCGAATAGCGCAGAGAAAAGCACAGGGAGGAAACAGTACAAAAGAGGGCAGAAGGGTAAGGACAATGGAACAAAGGGTGTGCGGAACAAGAGTTCTGAATCATGAAAGGGCACAGAGACTGTTGGTTTGTTTCCAGTTCAAACATGTCTGACTGCCATCCACTTTTCCTCGTCATGACAGACTCACATGGATTCAGTTATCAGCCAGGGGGTAATGCCGAAAACACTCACGCACCTCTGGCGTGGACAGATGCAGATTGTTCAGCATAGGCTAGTGAACTCCGAGCACGAACGAGTGCGCTCTTAACAGCTGCTTGCACACAAGGATCTGAAATGAACCCATTTTTCTGACACTATACTGAGCGGAATGTGTGGAACACAAAATGAAGAAAGGCTGAGATAAATCACCTCCATGACATCTTCAGACCCTGAGAATAAATCCAGATTCGAGCTCAGCTAACCGGTTTTACTGCAGAACAGAGGCGAGCTGCAACTCCAAACACTTGTACACGTTTGCAACTTAAGTAATGTTCTCGCTGCCGGGCTTTGAATGTGCTGTGTAGAGGTTGAGTGCTGTTGGATGGGAACACTGAAAGAAATTGAAATGTACTACAACGAGTTAATCTGCAATTGTAAAGGTTGGTTGGGAGCTGGGTATTGGGAAATTGGCATTTATTGATCAAATCACTGCAAGGTTTGTGGCAAATATTTATTGCTTTTGAGCATCAGTAAAAAGAGTTTACAACTGAGCTGTAAAGTGAGTGTGTGCTTTTAATTGTAAGTGTGTGTATATATATAGCCTTTACTACCCCTGACCAGGTATGGAAGGGACTGTTATGTTAAACAAAATATGCATTAATAGTACACTGTTAGCTCGGAATCTTGCGTACCCCAAACACATGATGCATATAACTTATAAGGGAACGATTTTCAGTATGTGTAGCTGACTTCCTTATGTATTTATATCTGTATTGCTGCACTAAGCACAATACATAGATAGTTCAGTGTGCAACTGACTGTATGTTAGGCTGCATGTCACACACATATTTTACAGCATTTTAGTTTTAGAAACACGGGCACCTATGCTCGGAGCAGTGGGCGGCATGACCTTGGGTATACTGAATAAGCAGCTACCTTTGTTGTTGAGGGATATCGCTTTAAAAATTTATTCAACAAAAGCAGGGACTGTGGGGCGTGTTTAACGACGTCCACGTACAAGCCCCAAAATGACTAGTAAGCAAAGAGAGTACGAAGTTCCTCTGTGTGTGGTTGGTAGAGGACCAAGAGGGGGCAAAGCATAGTGAGTCCAACGGGACCACTCCGTGTTTGCAGGGACAAGGGAGGGTGGATTCCCTTATCATAACTAGGGCTCTGACACACCCAGCAAGCTAGGTGTCATGCTTCATCATATGAGCCTGCCCCTCGTCAGGTCGGCGCTGCAATACCTGACGGGCACCCAAACCGTTGGCTCCTTGTCGGGGATCTTTTGTTCCTGCCGGTGTCGGTGGCAGGGTAGGATTTAAGGCAAGAAGCGTTAACTCGCCGGACCCAACTAGTGTCCTTTTTCATACCGCCGACTCACTGTAGCGAGTATATCTCACATACAGACCAGGTCAACTACCTGGGTTCTGGGTACGTATAATTTTACTTACCTCTTTATTGTAGATAGCGTTTTATTCAATCTTGAGGAAGTGCCCTGATCCATACGACAATAATGGCACGAAACATGTTGATCACTTGAGAGCTGGACATACACTACTAGATACATCATTACTAGTCTTGTGCCCCTCTCACTCTTTTAACTAGGCAGTTTACCACTCCCAATAAAATTGTTTTAGGACTAACACCCACTGCACCCACGGGCAGGAACAAAAGATCCCCGACAAAGAGCCCCGGTTTGGGTGCCCTTCAGGTATTGCAGCACCGACCTGACGAGGGGCAGGCTCATATGATGAAGCATGACACCTAGCTTCTGGATGTGTCAGAGCCCTAGTTACGATAAGGGAATCCCCCCTCCCTTGTCCCTGCACACACGGAGTGGACCCGTTGGACTCACTATGCTTTGCCCCCTCTTGGTCCTCTACCAACCATACATCTCTTTAATAATGTAATAACTGCACTTTCACAATTGCTTTCTTAACCTTCCTGCTTTCTCAAATTTGCTTGAAAATGCACCATTTGTCCACTCTTTTTTCACAATTTTCTCGGGTGACAACCCCCGAACCCCATGTAGGTTGTTCGGACTTACTCACTCGCCACAGTGCAGTACAACATTAATTTTACGCCCCATGACTTTCAAATGTCACCAGCGCCACTGGTTACTACTTAAATTTCCCTTGCCAGTTTCAGACTACCTTTAAATGTAGAGAGTTGATGATGCATTCATTGTTCATAAACCACTTGGACACCTGCACCCCGGGAGTGCCACTTTTTGCACACTCTTATGCTCAGGCGGGTCTCAGCATAGGGGCACAATGCACAAAGGCGCAGCCAGAGCTGCGTGGGTGGGTTTTCTGTAGTCCTAAATTTACTGTTTAAGGCATACAAAGGCTCCTCCACAGAGAGGTAGCAGGTACCACCGGAGGGGCTGGAGTTATGCCGAGTGTGACATATAAACTTTGCCAGTGGCGTGTCCGACCATGAGTGTGCAGATAACAAAGTGTATTTGAAAAGCACACTTTCACCCAATTGTATCTTTGCACTGAATAAAAGATGTTTATCATTACCCAACTCAATGGAACTCATTTTATCAACCTCAGAAGGATAAAAGGCCCGCTGGAATTTGAACCTGTGAACACAAGAACACAGGCCACTACAGTGGATGTATTAATCCACTAAGCCACTCGGCTTCAGTTAGTTAAGGGGGCACAGGCATGGACTAGGGTGTAAACAAGGAACCAACAGGGCCATGCACATTTGTGTAGTGGGTCGAAAAGGGGTGGGAAAGGACCAACGCACAATGCACAAAGCCTTACCACTGACACTGCGCATGTGTAGGGTCTGGGGCAGGCGGGCAACTAGAGACAAATTTTGGGGGGCTGATTCTTCCAGCCATATGCAGAATGGCTCCAAGAAGGAGTGAAAACACAACAAAAGCCTCATTAACAAGCAAATGGTCTTTTAAAGACCTGTGAAGTACTCGGGTGCGGCTGCAATTCAAGGGTTGCCAGCCGGCGAAGCTGTCTCAGCCGGGCTGACACACACACCGGGGGCAGGGGGTGACTGAAGCAAGGTGAGCCCAATTGGTGCTGCACGCCTGGTCTGGGGACTCACTCAGCCGGGAGCCTGCCAATCTACTCATTCTGGAGATTTTTTGGGCATAGTCCGGAATATTTCTGTGAAAACAAAAAAAACAAATACATCGGTTCAATCTCACCAGTGAAATGTAAACCTCGCAGACGTAATCTATACCTTGTTAATGGAGACCTTCGGGAATATATTGTGGGCGGACATTGTCCGTTCATTGCCGGGGGGGCTGTGTGGGCGTCCAAAGAGGTAGGGGGGAAGTGATTTGATGATGTTGATAATTTTGGAATTAAAAAATTCAGCAAGTTCGTTGCAGCGGGTGGCTGAGGGTTCAACCAGGGGGGGGGGGGGGGCTCCGGTATTTTGAGAAGTTTCCTGGCTATTTGAAGCGTTTCTCGAGAGGAGTTGGTGGATGTTTTTATTTTGTCCTCGAAGTAGTTGATTTGTGCGGTTTTGATTGCTTTTTTGTAGGTGAGAAGAGTAGTTTTGTATTCAGTTTTTCTAGTAAGGTCAAAGTTTTTTCTCCAGTCTCTTTCTGATTTCTTGCAAGCTTTTTTTAGAAGCCGTAATTCGTCAGTGAACCAGGGGGATGTGGCTTTACTCCGTGGATTGCAGGAGATTTTTTTGGGGAGAGTTTTGTCCAGAGTGTCGCCTATCCAAGCTGAGAATCCTGCATCAGCACTGATGGGGTTGGTGTCAAGAGTAGGCGGGGATCTCTCAAGATGTTGTTTCCAGATTTCGACATCTAGTTTTGACCATGATCGTGAGGGCTTGCTAGGAGGGGCCGTGGGGCGAGGAGCGCGAGTAATCTGCCAGTTTAAAGGAATTAGGAGATGGTCGGTCCAGGGGACTGGGATGGGGTCGAGGACAGTGAGATCGTTGATGTTGGAGAAAACCGGGTCCAACAGATGTCCTAGAGTGTGGGTGGGAAGATGGCCTAGTAATTTTAATTGAAGAATTTCGAGGTCTGCGATCAGGTCGGCGGTAGGTTTGGCTTTCTTTTTATCGAAATGGATATTCAGATCGCCCAGGATCAAACATGAAGAGTTGGTAGCGGCCAGAGTGTAAGCTTGCTCCGTAAGGGATTTGCAAAATTGACCGAGTGGTCCTGGGGGGCGGTAGATGAGAAAGCCTGACATAGTTTGGCAAGGGGAGATCTGGATGGAGAACATGACGTTTTCACAGTCAAGGAGGGGACTGCCTTGAAAACGGCATGAGAACTGGTCTTTATGAATTATGGCAATGCCTCCACCTTTTCCCTTAGGGCGGTCCAGACGATGAATGAGGAAGCCTGAGGGAAGGGAGTTGACAATGTCAGGGTCTGAGTCTGAGCCTAGCCAAGTCCATCCGATGCACACACCTCTTTTGAGGTTTACAAAAATGAACTCAGACCCCCTACTATTCCAGCAATATCTCCTAGGATTCCAAGTCTAAAACGCTTTTGTCCGATTCCATCACATATTTGTCCTTTCTTTATATAAAGCGCTTGCCTTGGTCACAACAGGGTCTGGTAGGCAGTAAATGAAACTACAAATAAAAATAGTAAGGAACGGTATCTGGCCTGGGCCCTTTCTCGTTCTGCATTAGCGACTCCGAGTGCGAGAGAACCTGTTTTTTGCTTTGCATCTGCTGCTTTCAGTTTGGTTTTCCTATTTGAATCAGATAATGTTTATTGAAAGCACTGACAACAATAAACAGGTACACTACGTGGTGTACTGGTGAACATGATAGAAAACGTGGCCATGTCATGCTGAAGTCAAATCAAAATATACTAGAGTTCTGGGTGGTAGCGCAAAGTGGTAGGTGGTGAGTCGGGCCGCCAGGGAGGGGCCCCTTCCATGTGCTTCGCAGGGGGGCCCCCTCAAGTTTCATTACGCCACTGCTTTCTCTATCCAAAGTAAGCATATGTTCCGGTTTTGCACTAGAAATGCTGCAAATAAACCAGACACTCTATTATGTCGTTAATCTTATAGCGCCTTCGAAAGGTAAGTATCTCTTTTCCCGAAACAAGCTCTCCATTCTGCCAACGTCATTCGAAAAGAAGGGTTTACCGTTTGCTGCCACATGTATTTAACATGTCACATGCCACACCACATGCCTGAGTTTTGTGGCATGTACTATTTTAAAAGCGGCCTGTAGTGACCTGCAAATTGGGTGTGACTAAAAAACAAACAGCACTAAACCATACCTGACATTCCGTAGTCACGGCCATGTTTTTATGTCCTAAATGGACCTTTACCACGGATCATAACATTTGCATTGAATGAATGTTATCTGTGAGTGCCTGTGTAATGAGTCTCACTAATAGTATATTCGCCAATTCGTCATATTTATGAACAAACATCTCTGCTTCTGTGTTATTGTAGAAATAGGCCTGATTATACAAGTTGCATACATAGTACTGGGTTAAGGATAAAATCACATGTGAAGCGGCCATGTTGCAGTAGCATGCAGTAGACTGCCATTACTAGTAAACTCCTGTGCGGTTTTATTGCATACACATACCCTCTGCTCTAAGCGAGGGGTGAAGACATGTGGGGGCCTGGTGTGTAGTTGATAGAAGTCTGGGAGAGAAAGGGAAGCTTCCTTCAAGCAGTAACAAGTTTAGTGAAGCTTGGCTGCTGCCGCCAAAGTGTCATGCATGAATCTCCATCTGGTTTACCAACGAAAAATCTCATATTTGGCTCTTCCCTACCCATTAACACTGGCTTGGGAATGAATGTGTGACTCCTGGGTGCCATCAGAAGCTCTGCCGCTGTACCAGCAGCCAGTGCTTAATTTGTAAAATATGAAGTGCAGGTGCTCCAATCTTTGTCGGAGTCCACACCTACTTTTTTCTGGCTCCACCCACTTCCTCCACTGGCTCCACCCACTTCCTCTATTAGCTCCACCAACATCCTCAAATGGAACTGCAAAAAAGTCAAACTAATTTTAGCAAGGGAGCCTTCCTTCCTCATAGGAAGGTTTTGATAGGAGGTTCCCCTGCCCAGTGAACATTTTGAAAAAGATGAAATCAAAATTGCATTTAAAGCACAATTTTTGGAAACAAATTTGCTAAAATCACTAATGCATTGAAAAGGGACAATTCCAGTGCTCTATGTGAAATGTCTGATACTCCTATGTTTCTCTCGTCTTCATTGCTTGATTTTGCTCTCCAGAAAGTTTCATTCATAGTTGTTCAAATGCCACTCATAATTACACTAAATTGACTGAAATTATGAAAATGGCACTCATAGGAATCTGAAACATTGGCTGCTATGCAGCAGGGGTAATTGTTACTGGGCGAAGGGTGTGCACTGCAACGAGAGCAGGATTTCACTACCTGGCAAATGAAACACAGGCCTATAAGAGAGAGGGGTGGCCTTTTAATAAGTAGCATTGGCATACACAGAAGTATAATAAAGCTGTTAGAGCAGTATTTCCGCCCAATGATAATATGATGTTCTAAAATAAACAATTGGAGGAAGGAACAATAGGCAAACACCTGAATAGTGTAAACATTGGAATATTGTAGATCTATACAAGTTGTTACTAGTCATCAGCATTCAATTGTCCTAAAAGGAGCTCCCCGTATTCCAGTACATGGAATTTCATTGTATTAAGTGCAAGCTGGGTCAGGATTGGAAGAAAAACATTGAACCACATATACAGAAGATTTTAAATGCCACAGTGTAAAAAAAAGGGCTCTATGGAAATTTGAGGCAGCAGAACCGCTGGGCTTGTGGGAATTTGATATACGTTTTAGTAGATTTACCTTAGATTTACCTTATGCCCTCTTTCAACTTTCAGCTTCAAAGTGCCTGAGCCAGACACAAAGCAATACACACAGACAACATTCACACAGCCATCTGTACACACTGCTGTGTGTGCGGGAGAGAAACCTACCCATATTTGTACACGTGTTCCTCCTCTTTGCATCCCCGCCCCGGCGCACCTCTCGGCCCTTTCCCTCATGGAGACTGAGTCAATCATTTTGGCTTCGGCAGCATATAACTCAGGTATAGCTTTGACAACAAGAGCGCAATCTTCCCTAATGCAAAGAACAGTTACACAACAAGACTCAGAGAACGCAGTGACAGCAGTGCAAGATTCCCAAAATGCAATTACAACCAGCTGTGGCCTGCCCCAACTGCCATATGCTGCCATCACCTTATGTCCCTACCAATACACCACTCAAGCCCATACTCTCTGACATGGGCAGACACACTTTTAGCGAGGTGGATATACTTTGCCCTATTCTATACTTGATAAGACTAAGACGCACCCCAGAACTCCATAGCTATGCGACGGTCCTTTCTGAGCTAATTACCCTTGATAACAACAAAGGTGTTAAGTGGCTTAAAGATCTAAAGGAATTACTGACCAAGCTGGGCTTAGCCAAAGCTTGGGCCAAGCAGGTCACTCCGACTAAGAGAGAGTTAAAAAAGAATTACTGGAACTGGGTAAATCACCAGGTCTTACATAAACCAATGCTTGTCTGACTATTTGAAGAGTTCATCCAGCATAAATCAGTTTGATCCCTGGAACGTTATCTAGATTTTATCAGGAAACACAGAGACAGGGCACTATATATGCAGTTTACATTAGGGTCAGTAAGGCTAAATACCAAACTGGCAAAATGGGACCCAACAACATCCAACCTATATAACTGCCCCTGCTGTGATGCACAACAAGAAACTGTAGACCATGTAGTCTTTGCTTGCCCAGCCTACAAGCAAGCAAGGCCCAAATGGATCAAGCCTCTATGTATTATATTTGGGCACTAGAAACCTCCTTGATGCTCTACGAATCATGAGAAGTGACTCAAGTAGGTCCTCGCTAGTATGTGGTGTTACAAAGTACCTGTGGTGTGCGTGGATTATCCGTATAAGGGCACAATTAAGGAGTAATGTGCAAATAAATACCATCTAATCTGTGGATCTGAGAGATAATTTACACATAGGAATTATTTGCAAAGTACTGAAGATTGACTGTTTTGTATGGGACATGTGTTTTAGCTAATCTGTAATTTTAAACCTAATGAGCAAATGCCAATTAAGATATTAAGCGTAAATTTAGAGTGGACGGTATAGCCAGGTTTTAAAAACTTGTTTTTACTATATGAAATATTCATTTTATATACTTTTATGTGACTGTGAAATGCTTTTATGATAATTGCTATCGAATAAAGCTTATGCAAAATGAATGGGGAGCATGGAAGAGTTCCTGACTAAGTGGCTCACCGGCTGGCTACTTCCATAGTTGTTGTCCTATTATTTTGTTGTTGAAAGGGCACACAGGGCCATGATGCAGAAGTCGCCCCGGGAAGCCAGACCAAGTCCTTTCATTGCAAAGATTTTGAATAAGCACAACAGCGGAGACATGATTTGAAATCAATCCAGACAAAGAACACCTGATGTTCAAAAACACTTGCATCCTCAAATGTCATGAGTACACAAGACTAGTCCAGCAGAAGCAACAGTAATTTATGGCAGACAAGGCCCAACTAGGTGAGCAGAAACTTCCCTATGCATTGCTGTATCTAGCCAAGCTGAGGGTGGTGTACCAATCCCGTATGCTATTCTTTGAGGCACCAGAAGTATACGTACACATGACAGGATTGCCCCGTACTTTGGAGGACAATGGCATTTTAAACAAGCATTTGCAATTCAATAGGTCTGGCATTTACGCAAGTTTAAGCAATTGACATTGCAAATAACTGGCTTTTATTTATGTTTTCTTTTTTAAAACATAAATAAAATGCCACTAGCTTAAACTCGTGTAAATGTGAGACCTATTGCATTGCAAATGCTTTGACTGGTATGGCTCCCACGGTTCCCCGCTGTGTGCCAAGCATACGTTGTATAAATTGATGTGAATACTGTAAGTGCTGGACTGGCTCACTCTGGAAGAGAACTGGGCCTTGTCATGAGAAATGAGGCTTTAGACTGGAGGAGAGCGGTCCACGGGACACCCGAGGGGGTGCTGACCTCACTGATGAAGGCCGCCTGCGTGTACGTGTGTCGGCTGAAGGTGTCAGCTCAACACAGCTGGACACTCTGAGGCAAAAAAAGCTGATAAGTCAACAAAAGAGTGATTTCGAAACAAAGGTAGCTCTGAAAATGCGTTTTCATTTTGGAGGCGGCCTGACAGGAGTCATTAATGAACTTGGTGCGTGCAGGAATCGCTTAGGAGCAACTGCTAGAAAGAGCAGGGGGATTTTCCGCTCTGCAACGAAAATGCAACGAAACGAAAATGCAATTGCATCTGCCCAATGATCCTGTAGACAACTAGTAAGGGCCAGTCTCCAACGCCGTCCTCTCCAAGCTGCCTCGTCAAACCCGCAGCTCTCACCTAATTAATGCAGCACTTGGACCCAGTGTCTCGCCGCTATGCTTTTCCTTGGCTTGTCGTAGGTCTCTATTGCATAGCTCGTCTTCAGGGCCGGACGTCGAGCTGTAACTCATAATCGGGTATAGGCTTGGTAGGCTTCTTCCTCAGCTGCTCATCAAGGGCTATGCCACGTACCCTCTTCTACTACGTTTGCTTTCCCTGGTTCCGGAAAGGAGTCTGCACTGTAGTCTCAGCGTTGAGCTCCACGATTGAAAACCAAGGGAAAGGGAAAGAGCAGTGCACGCTGGAGGCAAGCCGTGACCATGCACATCGGCGTGGCCTGCAACTCGTGCCCAGTGGCGAGGCGTAGAACTCGGTGAAGAAGGAGAGATCGGTTGTCGGTGTCCAAGATGACCAGTGGGTCTTTTTGTGAGTACATGCTGGCCCAGCCGAGGACCCAGAGGAGCCACAGCACATGCATCATTATACCAGTAACAGCGCTGCAGGGACGGAAGAAGACCAGCCATAGAGAAGGAGGAGGGAGGGAAAGAAAAAGCATGCAATGTTTGTTGGTGAGGGAGAGGGGGGGTGGGTGGGGGTGGAGGGTGTGTGTGAGTGTGTGTGTATGGGTGTGTGTGCGTGTGTGAGTATGGGCACGCACATTCTACCATCAATGAGGGTCATTTGGACTGGTGCTAGGTGCCCACTAGAATAGTGGACAGCATATGCCAGGCCAACGTCTCACAGCAGCTGCAGGAGTGCTGTGTGTTTTCTGATTGGAGCAGCTGTAGCAGCACTGTGCTCTAACATTGGCTGTGAGGGCACTGTCCTTTACGGGATGGGGCAGCTGTGAGGGTGCCATTCCCCCCATCCCGTGAAGTAACAGTAGATGCTATAGCACCCAGGATAATGTGCTGCATGGCCAAATAATTATAAGGTCCCAAAGGCACGACATATTGGCTATGCCAATGCTTTTTCACGGAGTGTTGGCGTGACGGGCAACACACAAAGATAAGAACAGAAAGAAGCATTTGACAAAGCCAACACAAGTGGTTTGCCTGTTATACCTAAGGTAACAATACCATTATTTCATGCATTGCAAGTTATGAAGTAGAAGATGGCAGTCACTTCACATTTGATATAATTGTTTTCAACAGCAAAATGTAAAAAAATGAATATGCAGTGACCCTGATAGTGTGGAGCGCTTTTGTAGGCCTGAGCATGAAATTCTACTTCGCTCATTGATTTTGCGGAGTTTTTCCCACTCCACGCTCCGCGTAGCACGCGGATTTCTGAAAAACTCCGCAGAGCAGAGTTTTTACTTACTTGCGCTCACCAACATTAAGTTTGCAAGCGGGGAGAATTTTACCCCAGACCACCTCCCGGCGATATCTTTCAATGCTGGCAGTGTGGATGGTCGCTACCGCTTGCGTTGAGAAACCTTCCATTCGCGCTGAGGAAGCTGCTGCTCTAGTAGAACATCAACTCGAGCAGCAGAAAGAAGCTGCACCCTCTTGCGCTGTGCGTGCACCTTTTGCACTGATTTTATAGCACGGGTCAAACTCCAAGTTCTAAAAATCAGTGCGAATGGTGCAACGTAACGCACTCTGCTGCTTGCCAAAGTCCGCGCAGCACAGCAGAGTTTTTCAGTCATGCGGAACTCCACGAACTCCGCCAAGGCCTACTCATTAGCAGTTGCTAACAGACAGCTGCAGCTGTCTGTAGCCAAACACTATCAATAGTGCACTGCTTGACCTGCTGCTTTTGCTCAGTTGGTGGCTCTGGGGACTCACACATTTAACTGCAGAGATCTGTGTTTGACTTCAGGGTCACAGGTTCAAAGGCTGGTAAGTTGACTCAGCCTTTCCTCTTTCTGTGGTTAATAAAAGGAGCACTATTGAGTTAGAGAACAATGAACATCTGTTTTTCAGTACCAATGTACTTTTCAGGGTGAAAATGTGCTTTACAATTCCTACTGCTCCAACTGGGGAAAGTAGGGAATGTGACCTGAGCTCACCATGTAAATCACCAGTCCCCCCAGCAATACTGTAATAAGAGAGGAGTATTTTGAAAGATACATGGTTATTATGAAAGATGTGCTGGAGACTCACCCACAGTAACCTGAGTCCTGCTTCATGTTAGCATTATATTTCAATGTACAGATTGTGTCCACCTTAGAAGAGTGAGAGGCTGAGTAGCTCCTATGCGAATTCAAAAGTGCAATCTGCAGTTTATTTACATTATTCTGCAGTAAACTGAGCCTTTGAGTAACCGTAACTGGACTGGGATGTGTAACCTGGAGATCACAAGCAGACCTGTGCAGCTGGCTCAGTCACCTTTAACTATACTTTAGGGATTAGAGCCTGCAGCTTGTAGGTTGCAGTGTATTATGTAGTAGGCACAGTAACAAGTTCAACAACCTTAATGTAATGGGGACATGAACTCACAGGAAGAGTAAACTTGACTCTGTGCATCAAGCAAATCAAGCCCTTATGTGTCTGATTACGTGCCAGGCATGAATGTGGCATCCCCAGCAGGGGGACTGGCCTAGTTAGTGAGATTCAGGGGGGGCTCAAATTTCCCAATTAAAAAAGCAGTCAGCTGCAGGGTGGACAGGTAAGATGATCAAGGCCCAGATCAGTTGACTGGGGGGTGAGTGCTTGCAACGTTCAACACTCGGTCCATCATCCCCTTTGGTTTTGCTTTGTTCACCCTAAGTTGGCAGGGTGTGCCCAGACTTGGGTCCCTTGCTCACTTTGCCACTGGATTCAAGCTAGGCTGGCTGATGATGGCTGATTATCCAGAAACCAGTTCCAGGATGTTTTTTTTCGGTACAGGGAAGACATGGCTTGGCAGTTTGGGCTGGACTGTTCCCATGAGGCACAGGGTCAGACTGATTTGCATATGGCCATGTCTGAACTGGGGTGGGAGAGTGGGCTAAAGAATGGTGATGGATTAAACCCAGATCAGCTGACTGGGGGTGAGTGTTTGATTTGCTCAAACGCTCCGTCCATCATCCCCTTTTGTATCGCAATTGTTAAAGTAGTCATTTAAATGCTAAACGTGTCCTAGATTCTTATTATAGAAGGCACAACATTATAGATTATTAAATCAAGCATAAGAGGCGGTTTTACAGCGCACAACTTGAAGCCCGCATGGGCTATCAAATGTATTTGGCATCGAACGGGCGCATAGGGCCATGGTACCCCCCACACCCGGGGGAGCCTCCGAGGGCATTGATTGCGAAGATCCTGAACTATATAGTCCGGGATTGCATTCTGAAGGCGGCGAGGTAGACGGAGTCTCTCACCATTGAGAACAGCCACATATGCATCTATCCTGATTACACCCAACAGGTGCAAGAGCAGCGGAAGTCCTACCTGGGAGTCAAGCAGAAGCTCCAGGAGATGAAGCTACAATATATGCTGTTATATCCGGCCAAGGTCAAGGTGATATCTCAGGGCCGGGCGCATTTCTTCGAATAGCCCGCTGAAGTGTGGGAGTGGCAGGAGATACAGGGGTGACGACATGCCCTCGGGAGAGTGAGGGGGGCCCCGTGAGACCTGGGGGAACCATCCCCAGGGACGACGATGCGGAAGGCGGAGCCGTTGGGACCTTCCTTGGCAAGGGATGGTCCAGAGTCCTCGGGCGCATCCGCCCCTGGGGACGTGTTGGTTCCAGATACCCTGCAGGACATTGTGCCAGGTACAGACTCTACGGCTCCGGTGATCCCAGAGACTGGAATGTCTGAACTGCTGCAGGGGACGGCTCTGTCGTAAGGTACTGTTGGAGTGAAGAGTGTTGTGCTCTGCTTTGGGGGCTTTAGTGCTGGGCCTTGAGTTTGTATGAGGTACCTGGGAGCCGTGCTGTTCGAGCTTGAATGACGGAGAGGAGCGTAGGACCTGTATCCCGTTGGAACGACCTTATGTGGTGGTGTCTGTCTTTATTTTGGCTGGGGAGGGCCCTGCTTTGGGACTGATGCCGGCGGCCAAGCCCAGGTTCATTCCTGTACGTCTGGGTCCCATGGGGAGCTAGAAGGGGGGTGGGTGGTGTTTGGTTGGGTGTGTGTGTGTGTGTGTATTGGATGGGACGAATAGGGTGGCTGTGTACATCCTGGCACCAGCAGGGGGAGGGCAGGATAGCGTGTTTTGTTGTTGCTGTCATCTTGCTCGTGGGTGGGGGTGGGGGTAGATGTTATGGGGGGGTTGTGGGGTTGGGGGGGCTTGGGGGGTTGGTGGGGTTGGGAGGGGAAATTGTTGCTGGCATCGAGAGTACTGTGTTTCTGTTTTTTGAATGGCTGATCAGATGGGCTAGGTCCCCCGGCCTGGATGCTGGTTGGGCCCGTGGGTGGCGGAACACGCCGTTTGTAATATATGTCCAGGTTGGGCGTGATCTCCTGTCATGGGGTTTAAATTCTTAACTTGGAACGTGCGTGGATTGGGCACTTGCACTAAAAGATACAGGGTCCTTTCATTCCTCCGACGCCATGGCGTCTCCATTGCGTGCCTCCAGGAGACCCACTTGAACGAAGAGGGTGGCCAGAAGCTGTCCTAAAAATGGCGTGCCAGATGTTTCATTCATCCTATTCTACCTATGCCAGGGGGGTCCTAATCTGGGTGGCACCTGGGGTTCCCTGTGCCGTGATTGTGTAACAATAATAAATGCATGGGGCTAGTGGCAGACTGTATGAAAGGAAGGGCTATTTGTATTTAAAGAATGTAAATCGAGAGAAGATTTCTGCTATCTACAGTCCAAAGACAATAGAAATAGAGGAAGGACTGACATCCTTATTCTATGACATAAATGCCTTTGGCTGGAGAATTTTCAGCAGAGTAGGTGGCTCACTGTGTATGTGCAGTGGCTTTGAGTGAGTTTTGACCAGGGTTCAAACTCCAGGTGGGGGAAATCGGTTTTTTATTTTTTTATTTTTTTATTTCTAAATTCCACAAATGAAAGCTGTGCCTTTGTAAATGACCCCCTAGCAGTATCTGGGAGAACTATGGCCTCCTTACTCATAGTGCATGTCAGGCATTGATAATGGCATGCTGGGTGGCACGTGGATAGGAGGGACAGGTTTGCTATGAAAGAAATCACTTATTTAGTGGAATGAGAATTTGGGGATGATTGTGTAAGAATTGGAAATGCATGGGGCTAGTGGCAGACTGTATGAAAGGAAGGGCTATTTGTATTTAAAGAATATAAATCGAGAGAAGATTTCTGGTATCTACAGTCCAAAGACAATAGAAAGAGAGGAAGGACTGACATCCTTATTCTATGACATAAATGCTTTTGGCTGGGGAACTTTCAGCAGAGTAGGTGGCTCACTGTGTATGTGCAGGGGCTTTGAGTGAGTTTTGACCAGGGTTCAAACCCCAGGTGGGGGAAATCAGTTTTTTATTTTTTTATTTTTTTATTTCTAAATTCCACAAATGAAAGCTGTGCCTTTGTAAATGACCCCCTAGCAGTATCTTGGAGAACTATGGCCTCCTTACTCATAGTGCATGTCAGGCATTGATAATGGCATGCTGGGTGGCACGTGGATAGGGGGGACAGGTTTGCTATGAAAGAAATCACTTATTTAGTGGAATGAGAATTTGTGGATGATTGTGTAAGAATTGGAAATGCATGGGGCTAGTGGCAGACTGTATGAAAGGAAGGGCTATTTGTATTTAAAGAATGTAAATCGAGAGAAGATTTCTGGTATCTACAGTCCAAAGACAATAGAAAGAGAGGAAGGACTGACATCCTTATTCTATGACATAAATGCCTTTGGCTGGGGAACTTTCAGCAGAGTAGGTGCCTCACTGTGTATGTGCAGGGGCTTTGAGTGAGTTTTGACCAGGGTTCAAACCCCAGGTGGGGGAAATCAGTTTTTTATTTTTTTATTTTTTTATTTCTAAATTCCACAAATGAAAGCTGTGCCTTTGTAAATGACCCCCTAGCAGTATCTTGGAGAACTATGGCCTCCTTACTCATAGTGCATGTCAGGCATTGATAATGGCATGCTGGGTGGCACGTGGATAGGGGGGACAGGTTTGCTATGAAAGAAATCACTTATTTAGTGGAATGAGAATTTGGGGATGATTGTGTAAGAATTGGAAATGCATGGGGCTAGTGGCAGACTGTATGAAAGGAAGGGCTATTTGTATTTAAAGAATGTAAATCGAGAGAAGATTTCTGGTATCTACAGTCCAAAGACAATAGAAATAGAGGAAGGACTGACATCCTCATTTTATGACATAAATACCTGTGGCTGGGGAACTTTCAGCAGAGTAGGTGGCTCACTGTGTATGTGTAGGGGCTTTGAGTGAGTATTGACCAGGGTTCAAACCCCAGGTGGGGGAAATCAGTTTATTTTTTTATTTTTTTTTATTTCTAAATTCCACAAATGAAAGCTGTGCCTTTGTAAATGACCCCTTAGCAGTATCTGGGAGAACTATGGCCTCCTTACTCATAGTGCATGTCAGGCATTGATAATGGCATGCTGGGTGGCACGTGGATAGGGGGGACAGGTTTGCTATGAAAGAAATCACTTATTTAGTGGAATGAGAATTTGGGGATGATTGTGTAAGAATTGGAAATGCATGGGGCTAGTGGCAGACTGTATGAAAGGAAGGGCTATTTGTATTTAAAGAATGTAAATCGAGAGAAGATTTCTGGTATCTACAGTCCAAAGACAATAGAAATAGAGGAAGGACTGACATCCTTATTCTATGACATAAATGCCTTTGGCTGGGGAATTTTCAGCAAAGTAGGTGGCTCACTGTGTATGTGCAGGGGCTTTGAGTGAATTTTGACCAGGGTTCAAACCCCAGGTGGGGGAAATCGTTTTTTTTATTTTTTATTTTTTTATTTCTAAATTCCACAAATGAAAGCTGTGCCTTTGTAAATGACCCCCTAGCAGTATCTGGGAGAACTATGGCCTCCTTACTCATAGTGCATGTCAGGCATTGATAATGGCATGCTGGGTGGCACGTGGATAGGGGGGACAGGTTTGCTATGAAAGAAATCACTTATTTAGTGGAATGAGAATTTGGGGATGATTGTGTAAGAATTGGAAATGCATGGGGCTAGTGGCAGACTGTATGAAAGGAAGGGCTATTTGTATTTAAAGAATGTAAATCGAGAGAAGATTTCTGGTATCTACAGTCCAAAGACAATAGAAATAGAGGAAGGACTGACATCCTTATTCTATGACATAAATGCCTTTGGCTGGGGAAGTTTTAGCAGAGTAGGTGGCTCACTGTGTACGTGCAGGGGCTTTGAGTGAATTTTGACCAGGGTTCAAACCCCAGGTGGGGGAAATCAGTTTTTTATTTTTTTATTTCTAAATTCCACAAATGAAAGCTGTGCCTTTGTAAATGACCCCCTAGCAGTATCTGGGAGAACTATGGCCTCCTTACTCATAGTGCATGTCAGGCATTGATAATGGCATGCTGGGTGGCACGTGGATAGGGGGGACAGGTTTGCTATGAAAGAAATCACTTATTTAGTGGAATGAGAATTTGGGGATGATTGTGTAAGAATTGGAAATGCATGGGGCTAGTGGCAGACTGTATGAAAGGAAGGGCTATTTGTATTTAAAGAATGTAAATCGAGAGAAGATTTCTGCTATCTACAGTCCAAAGACAATAGAAATAGAGGAAGGACTGACATCCTTATTCTATGACATAGATACCTTTGGCTGGAGAAGCTTCAGCAGAGTAAGTGGCTCACTGTGTATGTGCAGGGGCTTTGAGTGAGTTTTGACCAGGGTTCAAACCCCACCTCGGGAAATTTTTTTTTAATATTATTTTTATTTTTTTAAACAATTTTTTTATTTTAGCAGAGTGAAACATAGTCCTATGGAAATGCTCAACTGATAATAATGAAAGACCAAGTAGAAAATCTATGGCATATGTCACATCAGATGTGGCATATGCCACATGACAGAGTGACACGTGTCACATGCCAGACTTAGGCTCCAACCCCTTCTCTGCTCCGGTCTGTTTTTCACTGGTCACGACTTACTGCGCACTTTTAATTGTTGCGCATGACTGACATTAGTGGTCCTGCTCTTTGATTCTCTGAGGGTGTTGTCTCGACACTTATACTCCATTTTTTTAAAGGCTCGAGTCTCTGTATACCAAGACAGAAAAGGGGCCCATTAGTACTGCAGAGACCTGTACAGCTGCAATGAGCAGCAGCCTCACTCTGCCTGTACCTTCCGTCAGACACAGGCTCCAGCACGATCCCTCGACCGGCCCCGGGTCGGAAATAATTATTTACTGGCAGGGGAGATATTTTAGCCCCACTGCAACAGACTGAAGGTGCGATCTGTAGTGCTGCCAGCCAGCCGAGCACCATGATTCCGGTGCACCTGCCGCCCGCAAACCAGTGAGCTGTGCAGCCAGCCTCTACCTCTCAGTTGGGACGGACCCCGGGCCTCCTGCGGCCGGCCCGGCCGGCCTCGTGCCAACAGCCATGATTGTGCACATATTGAAAAAAACGATGTTTATGCTCATCAAGCAAAACAATGTTTATGCTCCAGAAGGCTACATGTATAAAACGGTGTGGGAAGGTTTTGTGCTGCGATTGGATGGCTGTTTGGTGGAAGGGGCGGGCAAGAGTGTTACACGATTGGATGTTACTGTTCCTTTTCTGGTCGAAGCCGCGCCCCTTTGTTTATCTTGGCTCGGAACCCTTACGGAGGCAGTGATTACCGAATTTGCCGACCTCTTTTAGTGCACATTTGTGGAAAACTAAGTTTATGCTCCTGAAGGAAAACTATGTTTATGCTCTCAAGGCTATGTGCATAAAACGGTGTTTATCGCTCCTGAAGTGGACGTGCATGCAGAAGTAGCTGTGTTGTGTGTGTGCTTGTGTGTGGTTGCAGTGGTGAAGTTGCTGTGTTGTGTGTGTGCTTGTGTGTGGTTGCAGAATTTGTTGCTTTGTGTGTGCTTGAGTGCTGGAAACCAAGCGAATGGGACATGCCCCTCTGCCAATGTTACCGCCCACATTGAGAACAACGCCCACAAGGAACTACTTTCTCCGGAATGTTGTTTGCCCTTGGTAATGTATATGTTGTACAAATGTATAGCCTATGTCCTTCTGCTGCAACTGCCCTTTCCAACGCTGTATTGGATGTTATGATTGATGGTGTACTTCTGGAGTTTACCCGCCTCAAAGGTTCCCAGTTCTCGCTTTATAATAGGAGTATAGATACAGATTATATATGTTTATTTATGTATGTATATATTAGTCCAATCCTGGTTTGGCTTCCAAAAGAACAGGCACTGACTCCGTGGATGAAAATCAAAGGTTTTTATTAACCAATACACACGATCAGACGCGTTTCGGCGGACAAGACCACCTTGTTCACTACATCTACTTGCACCATGTTAGTGAGCCTTATTTATACTAGTGCCTAATTGACATGTGGAAGAACCACCATGTGACATACAAAACCATGTGACATCAAACATAGAAGAGTTGGTAGCGCTCAAAATTGCAAGTCATTGTGGCATATAAGGCAAAAAATCATGTTTAAACTATGCAATTACCTCATTACAATTTATAAATAATAGTCGTGTATACACATTTTCTACATTAGAGATTTGTAGTTGTTTAGTTCATCTATACTACTATTATAAAGAGAGAACTTGCACCTTTTGGCCAGGTAAACTCGGGAACCACAGCGCCAATCTACACACCCGATACATCTATGAAAATGTCAGGGTGTGTAGATGGACATAGGCTATATATAAAAAAAAGTAAATAAAAAAAATTAAGTTTGAAAACAAAGTAGTCCCCTGAAAGTAGCGCTGACCGGGACCTAGCGCTGGCCGCGATGCGACGTGCGTGATGACCGCGACGTGCGTGATGACGACGAAGGAGGAGCGGCGGTGCAGTGATGAGCGGCTGTACAGTGAGGAGCGGCGGCACAGGTAAGGAAAGGGAAAGTTTTTTCGAGCGCGGCTGTGCAGTGAGGAGCGGCGGCACAGGTAAGGAAAGGGAAAGTTTTCGAGCTTTTCCTACAGGGGGAGGCGTCCCGGGAGGGGGGGGGAGGGTGAAATGTCGGAGCGGGAGTGAGTCAGGGCGGGAGGCGGGCGGGAAGGAGTCGGGGCGGGAAGGGGGCCTGGTCCGTGTCCGTGCATGGGCATGCACGGACAATGTCGGGGCGGGCGGGGGACTGGGCGGGCGTTTGGCCCTGAAGCCTCATTGCCCCCAGGCAACGCTGGGGCGGGCTGCTAGTGAGATATATATTTGTGTAACACTGAAGGCCGCTGCCTGGTTGCATGCTGGTTTGGACATAAAAGAGTTCCTTCGCTTGTGGATATAGGCTCCCAGCGGCTCTCTAATCTGTAACCTCGTCACGCCCAAGCTAGACACTTCCTGGGTCTATCGCATCCCATGCTGTATGTGTTTGTAGGTGAGTGCTGGGCGGGTTAAATATAGAGGCGAGTGCGTTTGATGTGTTAGTAACAGCACGCATTACGAGAGACTTAATGTGGGTGAGACTTTCTTTGAGTTCGAAAAGCGCACTATTATCTCTATTTATTGTTATTAGGCGTCTGCCTTTTCTGGCTGTTTACTCGTTTTAGTCAGGAAAGTGACAGCGCGTTTAGAAACAAAACCTCGTGTTTCTCGAAGACAAAATACGCAGATTAGCGCTTAGCTTTATTTTTGGAAAAATAACAAGCCTGCATGATCTGACAATTAATCATGAGGTATGAAGGCATTTTACTCAGGTGAGTTACGAGGTTAAGCTTTCTGTCACGGTTGCTGCCTTTTCAAAACTGGGTTCTGGGGGTATAACGCAAGTGCGTGATGATGGAACGGGGTGGCCAGAGGGTGGCACGGGGTCCAGCCCAAGAGGGCATTGGATTTTTATCTTGTAAGAGAAGTCTCTGATTCCCTAAGTTCCAGGTTTCCCTGTGGGTGTTGTTAGCGCAGATTGTCTGGTGAGGGAGCAGATATAATGAAGGAGCCTTAATTGAGGGGTGGCATGCAGTATCATTATGAGCGCATGGTGGTACTGGTGAAATACTGGGTTTGTGTGTGAAAAAATGGGGGGAGAGAAAGAATAATGATGAATTAAAATAAGACTGCACTAGGTGATTTAAAAAGGATCAAGTCCTAGATGGTGAAATCAGATGTTATTCAGTAGAATGGGTGTGTTTCCTAAAACATGAGGAGGAAAGCCAAAACAGGATATCAGAAGCCGTATCATAGGTGTACACTAAGTGCCTCATCAGCATTGAGACCAAATGGGATTTTACTATTGAGCTCTATGATGTATTTAGACTCAAGTCGCCTTAATTTTTGTAGTCTGTTCCCTCCCCTGGGATTTGGTGCTACACTGTCCAATACAAAATAGCTGAGTTCCTCACTTTTGCTGTTGTGGTGGGCATTAATATGGCGAGCCACAGGATATGCTGGATCGTCATTGCTGATGGCTCTGAGGTGTTGGAGGATCCTCACATGGACTGGGTTTATGGTGCTCCCTACATAGGTTAAATCACAGGAGCATTTGAGAACATACACAGCAAAATCTGTTTTGCACGTGTAGTGTTGTCTAATTTTGAAGGGGGATTTTCTGAAGGGGAACTTGACTATTTTAGTGTTGACCCCATGTTGGCAGGCTTTGCACTTGGTGCACTTGTAGAAACCCGGTTAGGAATGTAACCAGATCTTCTTGGCTGGAGCAGAGGGAGCGTAGTTAACCAATTCTTGGCTCATTGAGGTTGCACTCCTGAATGTTAGCTGGGGTAATTTGGCACAGCTTTGGCCTAGGACTGTGTCATTTTTAATCAGTGGCCAGTGCCTGTACAGGATTTTTCTGATGTTCCTGTGATATATATTGTATCCAGTGATTACTCTGGGTGTTTTGCTGGTGTTATTGAAGTCACTTACTACTTTGGGCTTTTTTTGGAGCAAAACCGACCTATCCAGGCGGTCGCTTTTTTGTCTTGCTATGTTCAAGGTTTTTGGGCTGTAGCCTCTCTCCTTGAGTCTGGTACAGAGACTATCTGTGCTTAAGGTGAGGTCTTTCTGTAGACTGCAATTTCACTTCATTCTTATGCACTCTGCATAAGGAATGCTTTCCTTAAGACTTGTGGGGTGAAAGCTTGATGAGTGCAAAATGGTGTTCCCTGCAGTTTCTTTTCTATGGGTGCGTGTCTGTATTTTGCCTCACTCGTGGAACACCTCAAGGTCTATAAAAGTGACTTTTTCTCTGCTAGCTTGACAAGTGAACTTTAGATTCAGGATGTTATCGTTTAAGTCCCTGGAGAATTGGAGGGCGCTTACATACACATACATATATATAAATGCATATGCATATATATGCATATATATATGTGGATATGTGTGCGTGTAGAGAGAGGTAGAGGTGTAGAGGTAGACAGGTAGAGGTAGAGGTAGAGAGATAGAGACTAGTAGAGAGAGAAGTAGAGAGAGGTGGAGAGTAGAGAGTGAGTAATAGAGAGTAGAGAGTGAGTAGTAGAGAGTTCTCCAGTATGCGCCAGGGGGCTGCATTGCAGAGGTGTAATGAGGCTATGCCCCTTGTTACACCTCTCTGCAACGCAGCCCCCTGCCGCATTTGCAGAGGGGGAACTAATTCCCCTTGCATACTGGGGGTCCCTGGGGGCCAACTAGCCCACCAGGAGCCTCCAGTATGCGCCAGGGGGCTGCATTGCAGAGAGGTGTAACAAGGGGCATAGCCTCATTACACATCTGCAATGCAGCCCCCTGGCGCATACTGGAGTGTGGCTCACTGGTTGGAGCAGGCAGACCCTGAAGCAGAGGTCAGACCCGGGACCAGGGTTCAATTCCCGACGCGGCAAGGTCTTGAGCTCAAATGTCCATGGACTCGATAATTCTCGCTTCGGTGCCTGACCTAATCATGGGTTCACACTCTGCAACTCTGCTTGCTTAATTCCACAACGGCCCCCCGCGGCGGGATGCCTGGCTTTCACCTTGGGGATGCCCTGTAGGGGCTATATCACAGGGAAAAGCCAGGACGGGTTCCCAAGGCAAGCGCGGAGATACCCCTTCGGGGGTCGATTCAGGCGCTATATAAGAAACATAATAATAATAATAATAATAATATTTGCAGAGAGGTGTAATGAGGCCACACCCTTTTTTACACCTCTCTTCATCGCAGCCCCGTGTATGTTTGAAGAGGGGGAACTAATTCCCCTTGCATACTAGGGGTCTCTGGGGGCCAACTAGCCCACCTGGAACCTCCAGTATGCGCCAGGGGGCTGCATTGCACAGAGGTGTAATGAGGCTATGCCCCTTTTTTACACCTCTCTGCAACGCAGCCCCCGTGCATGTTTGAAGAGGGGGAACTAATTCCCCTTGCATACTGGGGGTTCCTGGGGGCCAACTAGCCCACCTGGAACCTCCAGTATGCGCCAGGGGGCTGCATTGCACAGAGGTGTAATGAGGCTATGCCCCTTTTTACACCTCTCTGCAACGCAGGCCACTAATTCCCCGTGCATACTGGGGGTCCCTGGGTCATATCTGCCCAAACACCAATATTCCGAACGATTGAAAATGACTTTTCTTGAGAAACATTTGGATTTGGATTATCATGTCCTATACTTTGGAATTTTTGAAACACTGACTTTGAGGTTGCTATAAATTACTCAAGTCTGCCCGAATTGTGTGGGTAAAATTGATACCTAGTCACTTTGAATAAGAATGTACTTACGTCTCGTCTAACATTTAGAAGAAATATCTAGTTATATGACAACAGGATACCAACATAACTTGAAGGAAATAAGAACGCCCCAAAGAAGTTTTGTTGTACAGAATGAAACGTGTCGGCTGGCTGTGGTACATAAACTTAAGGCAAATAAAAGCATTTGAATATACACCAAGATTCAGCGCTTCAATAAGGACTCTAAGTGATATGATTTGATTGGACTTGTTGTGCAAGTGGTGCTGTGCCAAACTTTGGAATATTCTCCACTACTCTCTACTACTCACTCTCTACTACTCAACTACTCTCTAATACTCACTCTCTACTACTCATTCTCTACTGCTCTACTACTCCCTACTACTCACTCTCTACTACTCACCCTCTTCTACTCTCTCTCTACTACTCACTCTTTACTACTCACTCTCTACTACTCTCTACTACTCATTCTCTACTTCTACTTCTCACTCTCTACTACTCTCTACTACTCACTCTCTACTACTCTCTCTCTACTACTCACTCTCTACTACTTACTCTACTGCTCACTCTCTACTACTCTCTCTCTACTACTCTCTACTACTCACTCTACTACTCACTCTCTACTACTCTATACTGTTCTCTCTCTGCTACTCACTCTCTACTACTCACTCTCTACTACTCTCTACTACTCACTCTCTCCTACTCACTCTCTACGACTCATTCTTTACTACTCTTTACTACTCACTCTCTACTGCTCTCTGCTACTCACTCTACTACTTACTCTCTACTACTCTCTACTACTCACTCTCTACTACTCACTCTCTACTACTCTTTACTACTCACTCTACTATTCACTCTACTACTCACTCTCTGCTACTCTCTCTACTGCTCTCTACTACTCTCTACTACTCACTCTCTACTCTCTATTACTCACTCTCTACTCTCTACCTCTCTACCTCTCTCTACTTCTCTCTCTACTAGTCTCTACCTCTCTACCTCTACCTCTCTACCTCTACACCTCTACCTCTCTCTACACGCACACATATACACATACATATATATATATGCATATATAGCAGAAAGTCGACAACTTATACAATGAAAGGACGACAGCGGACCCAAGTCTTCAAGTTGCTATTTCTTCATTGTGCAACTTCCCCGCACCTCCACCATGACGCGTTTCGAGCCCCCTTGGCCCTTGATCACATGAATGCATATTCATTTATATATATGTATGTGTGTGTGTATATATATATATATATATATATATATATATATATATATATATATATATATATATATATATATATATATGTATATATACATACATATCTAAACATATATAATCTGCATATCTATATAAATACAAATATAAATGCATGCATACATATACATATATGCATACATATGCATGTTATTTACATGAAAGTTTGAAAAACACTAATAAAAGCAAAGCTAAAAAGCCACCTCATTACAAACAGAATGGCTTTAACTTAAACAAGGGTGAGATCTATTGCATTTTCAATGCTTGTTTACTTTGGTTCCACCAAGAAGGCATTCAGATGTGTCACACATTTGCCATAAATTCTGAATGTTAGCACTCTAGTTGCTCATTAGATCACTGTAGTAAAGCTACTGCTTACCAGGGAAGTCTGCTGCTGGTATTCAAAGTGCATGTGTCAGTCTGCATGTCAGAATTATTTTAATGAAATGGAAGAGGATTTGAGAAGTAACTCAAAATGTGCCCTAATTTTTCTTTCTGCAGCACTAATCATACTTTCTATGGCAAAATATACCCCCTCATTTCGTTCCTTTTTAAATTAAATGTTTTAAGAGTTACCACTTTATTCCAATCAAGATGGCTTCAGGTGTGCCATACCTTTGTAATAAGTAGGACTGTTAGCGCTCTAGTTGTTGTTTAGAACACTCTAGGAGGCTGCAGTAGAACACAAAGGAATCAACTGACAGTCTCTGTCCTTGTTGCATGTACATGTTTTACTGAGAATGTCAGACTTCATTCTCACATGACTGAGAAAGATAATGTGAATTTACAGAAAATATGCTTTCAGTTAAGCTTATAGATCCCCTTCGAAACCACTGTGGGAAAAGCATGAGATAATAGTTTTCTTTCAAACATGATTAATGATATCCCAACAGAAGGCATTTTCACATGGTAAAATCCCCTTAGAACACACCACAATTCCAAAAATGAGTATGGTACCATCAACAAATGATTTATAATGTAACTAACGTCCTAAAACCTTTTATTAACTGCAATGCTTTTTAATGAGGTGCTATCATGTATATTGGTCCCAAGATGGCTGCCAACACTTCTTGGATGAAGTGCTGACAGCCAATCATATCTCACGATGAGATGTGTGGTTAGGCTCCGCCCAGATATATAAATTGTTTTCCTTTTGATTTTCTCAGGAACTACTGGAGGGATTTACACCATTTAAGCAAAAGGGCAATCTGCGAACCGAACTCTACCTCTCTGCCAAATTTGGTGTAATTCAGTTCAGCCGTTCGGGCTGTAGCCGTGTCTAATCGTCCTATGGAAAATAACATGGGGAAAACACGTTTTGGGACCCGCCTTTTTTCTCAGCCCCCACTTGACGAATCCCCCCCAAACTTTCAGGGAAGAAGCAGAGCGGAGCGGGCCATCTTCTTTGAGAAATTCGCGAAGACTCATCAACTGGCGCCAAAGTTATTCCCAATAGAATGTTGCGGATTTCCTATGGAAACTAGGTCCTAACTATATATACCTACTCGCGACCGCCAGTAGGTAATATATATATATATATATATATATATATATATATATATATATATATATATATATATATATATATATATATATATATATATATATATCCACGCACAAACTCCTGTCTGCCACTGTTAGGCAGAACCACCAGGCACGGACCTCGAACACTCTCAGAGAACAGACTTGCGACGTAATGTTGGTGGAGAAAGTAGTACACTTTGATCCTCAGTAGTCCACAGAATCAAAGGTGTTTCACTCAACACAGTGAGCTTACCACATGAGCACATTTCAACACTTTTCTGCTCTGTGTGTGACAATGGTGTATTTAAACAAGACATTTTTGTTGCTATATGTTTGTGCTCAAATCACGCTGGCCTGTGAGCAAGGCCAAACAAGCAGAATTTTTGGATGTCAAAATATATATAGATGATTTTTTTTTTGTTTGTTTAAGAAATTTTTATTAGGCATTGAAAAGTAATACAAAAGACATGTCATGAAAAGTTAGAAAAAAAGTACATATGAATATAATATTAAATGACATCAGTCCAGAGGAATTTTATGAGGAAAAGGGAGAGAAAGATAGAGAGAAAGAAAAGAAGGAAAGAGAAAGAAAGAAGAAACAAAAGAGAAGGAAAGAGTAGAGGGGAGAGAGGAGAGAAAAAAAGGGTAACCAGAGGAATCATGTGGGAGTAATAGCACGTGGTAAGGGAGAGGGATTAGAGGAAAGATATGAAGTGAAGGGAAGCCATAACAGATCGGATTTAATTTTTAGAGGTACAGAGGTGGAGGAAGCAATAGAAATTCTGTGTTCATCACAAATGTAGTTCCACCAAATGTGGACAGATAGTTTAGAATAATCCTTCCAACACGATAAAATAACTTTAAATGCAAGGGCAATAAATAGGTCTAATAATTTAGCAGAAGAGGATGTAACAATATTAATATCATCAGATAAAGAACCTAAAAATATGTGTAAAAAAGATAATGGGGAAGACAGAGATAACATTATCATGCAAATATTCCAAACATTAGTCCAGAAAGATAAAACAGGGGAACAATCGTATAATTGGTGTTTTAGAGTGCCTGGAACTTTGGAACAAGACCAGCATAAAGGAGAAGAGGCATGAGAAAATTTATGAATACTAACCGGGGTAATAACAACTCTATGATATATAAAGAGTAAGGATTGTGTAATGCGTGCAGCAATGGAGACTTTAAAAATCTTGGACCATACCCGATCCCACATTGCAGTATTGAGGGAGACATCAAGATCAGTCTCCCAAGCAGTCTCTACATTAGATTTGGAGCGATCAGAGGTATTGGATAATAAAATTGAGTATACAAGAGCAGCTTTAGGGAGTTGAGTAGAAAATAAAGGATAAAGTGGAGTGACAGGAGTGAAGGAAGAGAAAGACTCAGAAGAAGAAAATAGGGAAGACAAGTGAGATTGAATGGCAGATGTTATAATAGTATATTCAGAGAGAAATGTTGAAGGTAAATGAAACATGTTTTGCAATACGGGAAAGGAAATAAGAGAGGAGTCAAGAAAAAATTGATGTACAAACAGTATATCCTTTTCCTTCCAGTGTTTAAAATAGAATGATTTTCCTTTGTATCTAAGAAATTTGTTATACCAAACCACAGAGGATAAAAACATTGAAAAGGGGAAAGGGTAGAGGAAAAAACAGTTTGTAATAGGGATTGGGAATATTTCAAAATGGGATATTTGGATAGAAAGGTACAATTTGACATAAAGGTGATATGTTGAAAGGAGAAATCTTTCAAAAGGGAGCGTTCCAGGAGAACCCACTTAGGGACAGGAGTATCAATGAAGTCATAAGCCAAGGAGAAGGATTGTTTGATCAAAAAGGCAGAGTGGTATGATTTAAAGTCAGGGAATCGAACACCACCTTCATTTTTAGGCCGGATCAACTTATGCAAACCAATACGAGGATGTTTATTATTCCACAGGAATTTTATACATAGAGAATTAATACGAGTAAAATAGGATTTGGGAATTTTGAAAGGGAGCATAGAAACTGTGTACAAAACATGTGGGGTGATCATCATTTTGATGGTGTCTAATCTACCCAACCAGGATAGGAATAAGGGGGACCAAATTTGAAGAAGAGATTGAATTTTGTTAGTCAGTGAATCAAAGGTTAATTTAAGGGTATCCTTTAGAGAGGAAGAAAACCATATACCAAGGTATTTAATTTTGGATGGGCACCATGCAAAATCAGTGTTATTAAACATGTATTGAAAACATATTGAGTTAAGGGGGAGGACTTCCGGTTTGGATAGATTAAGCTTATAACCTGATATGGAGGAATACAACTGAACTTCATTTAAAAAAGGTGGAAGGGAGGATTCTGGATTAGACATGTAAATGAGGGCATCATCAGCATACGCAGATAATTTAGTATCAACAGAGGAAAATTTTACACCAGGAATAGCAGGGTTGGAACGAATACGTTCTAAAAAAGGCTCAAGACATAAAATAAATAACAAAGGGGAAAGGGGCAACCTTGTCTTGTGCCTCTGGTCAATGAAAAGAATCTGGAAAATTGGTTGTTAACAAAAATACTGGCACGGGGGGAGGAGTAAAGGAGCTTAACCAAGGATATAAAAGTTGGACCAAAACCAAACCATTTGAGCGTACAGAACATAAATTGCCAATTAATACGATCGAAGGCTTTCTCAGCATCTAGGGAAAGGGCTGCCAAGGGGGCTTTGACATTCTTACTATGAGCAATGACATTAGAAAAAAGGCGAGCATTATCAGCAGCAAGTCTGCCCTTAACAAAACCCACCTGGTCTGTTTTGATTAAGCGAGGGATAATGGAATCAAGGCGAGAGGCAAGGATTTTAGCAAAAATCTTACAATAATAATTAATCAAAGATATCGGACGGTAGTTTTTGCATTGTGAGTGATCCTTGTCAGGTTTGGGGATAATGACAATGAGAGCATCCAAAAAGGACCCACAGGCCTTAGCATCTGAAATAAAAGAATTAAATAACTGAAGGAGTTTAGGGGCAAAAAAGGAATGGAAGAAGGAATAAAACTCGACAGGCAGACCGTCGGGGCCAGGGGCTTTTGATTTTTTGAGAGAGTGGATGGCTGTAGTAATTTCCTGGAGAGTAACTTCCCGTTCCAAGTGAGTGAAGTCCACCGGGAGGGAAGGAGGGGAAGGGAGGCCTTCAAAAAATGTCGTTAAGTTTGCATCAGAGGGGTGTGTATCATCGGAGTATAGGGCTTGGTAATAGTTGTGAAATACTTCAGCAATGTCTTCATCAGAGGTAACCAATTTATTAAGAGAGTCATTAAAGATTGGGCCAACAGCTTTATGTTCTGACTTTATTTTCAAATAATTGGCCAACATTTTCTCTGCTATGTTCTGACCACCATGGAATTTGGATTTTATTTTAAGGAGGGTGTGACAAGCTTCATTAGTGATAATTTTGTTAAGGTCTGTTTTGGCGAGAATCAACTCCTGAAGGGCAGAGGAGGATTTAGAAGTGAAATATATGTGTTCAAGGTTTTTAATCTGTTTAAGCTGATCTTCATACTTTTGTCTATTAAGCTTCTTTTTTGTAGAAACATATGAAATAGTAAAAGCTCGGAAAGAAGCCTTAAAAGCATCCCAGGTGATGGGAATTGAGGTATGCGAGGGCTTATTAAAGGAGAAGTATTCATTGAAAAACTCAGTACTTTTTTTCATGAAAGTGGCATCAGATAAAAGAAAAGAATTAAATTTCCAGCGACTAAATTTAGAGGAGGTAAGGGAAAGATCTAGGGTAGTGTAAACAGGAGCATGGTTGGAGATAAAAATAGAGCCAATAACAGATTTTTGAATGGAGGGCAGAAGAGACGTACTAATCATAATATAATCAATTCTCGAGCGTGTATGATGAACATTAGAAAAAAAAGTATATTCCAATAAATCAGGGTTACACATTTTCCAGGAATCATATAAAGGACGCGAGGCAATGGCAGATTGAAAACTCTTATGGGATTTGTCAGGCTGAAATTTACTAGAGGACAATCGGTCTGAAAAAGGGTCTAACCATTGGTTAAAATCGCCAGCCACGATAAAATCAGGGCAATCTATGGATGCAATAAGAACTTTGATATCTTTCCAAAATTTTGAGTCTGGGCGAACTGGGCCATATATGTTCAGCAAAACCATTGTCTTGTTATGTATAACAACCTTAGCCATTGCCCAACGTCCTTCATCATCATTTTGAGAGGAAATAATCTGAACATTTAAAGCTTTGTGAAACAATATAGCAACCCCTCCCTTTTTGTGAGCAGCAGGTGAAAACACAGCCTGACCCACCCAATGTCTCTTAAGCTTAAGGGATTCAACATCCGAGCAATGTGTTTCTTGAAGGAAAACAACCTGTGAATGAAATTTGGATAAGTGAGGCAATACCTTCTGACGCTTGACAGGATGACCAAGACCTCGCACATTCCAAGAGACAAAATTACACATGTTGGGAGGAGGGGAGGATGGGCGACAAATGGAGGCGACACATGGTAAGAAGATCACTACAAAAGGGAAGACAAAAAATACCAGTTAAACAGTGGATTCTTAAGACGCTCACAATAACAGGACCAAAGAGAGTCAAAAAACGAGGAAGCAATAATTGTAAGAATAGAGGTAAAAGTAGAGACCACTTAGGAAAAAAATAGCAAAGAGAAAGAAAGAAGAGAGAAAAAGAAGAAAGATAGGTAAGGACAGAAAGAAAAAGAGTGAACAGATCAAGGCACCAAGGCTTGATTGGAGAAAAAGAGAGCAACCAAAACATATGAGGCGAGGGTACACCAGAGAGAGAACTCGACCCATGAGCAATCAGGAGACGGACAATAGTAGAAGGAAAAACACAAGGATGTGAGGATAGTATCTTAAGAAATAGATAAGGATGGTAAATTAACAGAGGTCAGATAGAATAGGATAGTGACAATAAAAAGGGAGAACAAAGAAATACATAGAAGCATTAGCTAGCAGTGTCCATAGTAGAAGGAGAGACACTCAGAAGATATTCGTGAAGTTTCTGCGGATCATCATAGGATCTGGTACGGCCATTGTGTGTGATCTTGCAGAAGCAGGGATGCAGGATTCCATATTGAATGTTCAGCTGTCGCATCATGGGACGAAGATTCAGGAATTCCTTGCGCCGAGCATTCGTAGCCGATGAAAGATCCTGCGAAATAAAAATGTTATGACCAGACCACTGGAGACGACGTTTGGTCCTGGCAGCCTTCAAGACAGCCATTAACTCTGTGAATTCCAAGAACAGCATGATGATTCCACGTGGTTTGGAGGAATTAGAATTGATACGGCCAAGACGATGCGCTCTTTGGATGTTGAGAGGATGTGATGATGGTTGGAGCTCCAAAAGTTCCTGAAGAAATTTCCGAATAAAGGATACCATGTCAACACCCTCCAAATTTTCCGGAACACCATAAACGCGTAGATTATTTAGTCGATTACGGTTTTCCAAATCCTCGGTGTGAAGTTTGAGCTTATGGATCTCTTGTTTCAATAGTGGAATCTTAGTTGAGCTGTCTTGGATATCGCTCACACGCTGTTCTAAGTTCAAAACTTTATTTTCCATAACCACCCAGCGCTCCTCAATCTGTTGAAGTTTAGCATTAGTAGCAGACATAAAAGGTTGAAGACCACGCACCTCTTCAAGGATGGAGTCCAGTACAGGATGAAGAGTTAATGGGGAGGGCGGGTCATTCTTAGGCCTTTTAGGTTTGGTTCCGGTCTGTGACGTTTTCGGCGAGGTAGAGACATTCGCCATGGTAAAGGACACCAAAAGCACATAGGGTGTAGATGTGTACTACTGTGAGAAGCAGAGTCCAGTGAAACTGTGGAGTTTGAACTGGCTTAGAGATGCACGATGATAATATGGGCACACAGTGTGTGGCAAATATAAGGCGAGAAAAAGGAACCGCCAAGAAAACGCACTTCACTTCAGTGCTAATTCAAAAAAGCCACACAGCACCAAAGGAGAGGCATCAACCAAGACCAGTACATGGACAAGATGGTACGGCACGGTAATTTAGAAGGTGTTGGTCTGTAGAAAAAATATATAATGAAGGCCGGAACACAGTAAGACTTGTAGTGGCAAGTGTAGGTGCAGTAATATCAAAATGCAGGAGGCAGATGATCATGGGAGGCCAGGGGAGCGAGTGCCACGAAAAGACGGTGAAGCAACCACCTCAAAGGCCTCAATTAGAAGCAGAATACTTCGCATTCAGGAGACTCAAAATGGCAGCCGTTTTTCCTCAGAGGAGCAGGTGAACAGTAGAATTCGATAGGTACAGTGCACAAAGTAGAAAGAAACTCTGAGTATTCTATAAAGAGAGCAGCACACGCTGTATTATGTCCAAAACGAGCTAACGCTGGAATGGAGAAAGAGGGACTGAAGAAACGGCGGAGAGAGACATTCACGAGATCGGCAAACAAAATGGCGGCCGTCCGTGATGAGGAGATAGAGAAAAGTTACAGCTGTAAATATTCGGTGAAATGTTGCTCGTAGAGATTGCACAAGTACTCCAATGCAGACTGTCCACCTTCCGACACTGCTGTAGGCCAGAAAAGCCGCCCGAAAAACGTCAGGAAGGGTCCTCACGGCATCCGCGGATCAGTCCGTAGCGGAGCTCACGGGAAAGACGTCCTCTACAGATGGCGCGCAAGCCACGCCCCCCCCAAAATATATATAGATGATAACAACCGTATTCAAACTACCTTACACAGAAAGGCCACGGCAGGCAACACCACGCTTCATGCCTCTAGCCTTCATCCTAAGCACACTATCCACAGCATACCTTATGGATAAATCCTAAGATTAAAAAGAATATGTAGTTTTGCTGAGGATTTTCTTAACTGTGTTTCGGAGTTAAAAATTCGAATGAAGGCCCGTGGATACTCAGACCGAGTGTTCAACCAAGCATTGGCCAAAGCTGAAAGTCAAACTAGAGCCAGTCTACTTTCTGATACTGTCAATAAGAACAATGCGGTCACTGTTGGGACCGAAACAAACAATGTAGACTGTCCTAGGTTTATCACTGACTATAGTAGTCAGGAGACTAAAATTAGGCAGATGATTAACAAGCATTGGTCTACTGTTCAAACGGATACTGTTTTAGGATGCATTTTACCAGACAAACCTTTGGTCACTTTCAGGCGGGCACAGAGCATGGGTGCAATTCTGGACCAAAGCAGCCCAGAATTGCAACAAAAACCTAATTGGTTAGTATCAGCAGGGTTCCGTAAATGTACAACTTGCATAGCATGCAAGTTTGGAGTTAATAAAAGTCATTACAGAACTCCTTTTTCCACTGTTGAAATCCCAATTAAAGGTAGCCATACCTGTAAAACCGAATATGCTGTATATGTCCTGACGTGCACTTGTGGCCTTAATTATATAGGCAGTACTAAACAGCAAGTGCACGTCAGGATCCTGCAGCATATTAGGGCAATTTTACACAGTGACCAGGCATACCCAGTGGCGCGCCACTTTGAGAGCACCCATAATAAAGACATCAATTGCCTCTTATACTATGTAGTGGCTTCTGTCCCCAAGCTCAGAAGAGGAGGCAACCGTGAGCTCAAATTAAGGCGGCTTGAGTCGAGTTTGATCCTCGAATATGACAGCAAATGGCCCAACGGGCTAAATAATACTGAGGACCTACGACACTTTCTTTAAAAAACTCGCTTTAACATCAAATGCCCAGACAAGAAAATTCTCCATCCTAAACAGCATCCTATTTGCTCCCTAGATATGTCATATATATTAGCAGCCCGTCCCCACGTTGTCCAGGAGCAATCATGGCTCAGGGCCCCCGCCCGCCCTGAAGTTGTGCAGTATTATGCCTCTATGTTTACTTTGTACGCTTTTGTAACCTGCCCACTTCACTTTTTCCTCCTGTAATGCCCCGCTTGCTACCTTCTCCCGATTGTCATTTTAGCTTTCAGCTGACCGCTCCACTTTGTACGGTTTTGTAACCTGCACACGTTTCTTTTTCCTCCTGTAATTCCCCGTTTGCTACCTTCTCCTGATTGTCATTTTAGCTTTCAGCTGACCGCTCCACTTTGTACACTTTTGTAACCTGCACACGTTTCTTTTTCCTCCTGTAATGCCCCGTTTGCTACCTTCTCCCGATTGTCATTTCAGCTTTCAGCTGACCGCTCCACTTTGTATGCTTTTGTAACCTGCACACGTTTCTTTTTCCGTTTGGTACCTGTGGCTCGCTCACCGCTCCTCTCCGCCGCCGCTCCTCCCTCACGTTTGCTTTGCTCACTGGGCGCCCTACCTCATCCGCCGCTCACCGCTCCTCCCTGCTGCCGCTCCTCACTGCCTGCCCGCCGATCCTCACAGCCTGTCCCCCGCTCATGTCCGCTGCTCCTCCGCTCGTCACTGCTCCTCCCCGCGCTGATCTCCGCCGCTCCTCACCGCGCTGATCTCCTCCACTCCTCGCGCTCGTGTACGCCGCTCCTGATGTAAGCACGCACGTCGCGGCCGGCGCTACTTTGAAGGGGCTACTTTTTTTTACTTATATTTTTTAAATAACGTATTTATTTTTAATTTATATAGCCTATGTCAATCTGCACACCCTAAGGATTACAAGGATGTATCGGGTGTGTGGATTGGCGCTGTGGTTCCCGAGTTTACCCGCCTCAAGCTTCAAAGTTCTTCCTTTATATTAGTAGTATAGATATATATATATATATATATATATATATATATATATATATATATATATATATATATATATATATATATATATAAATATATACATACACACACATATATATATATTCACTGAAAAAAACATGGGTTTCAGGGACGTTATAGTTAGTTGGACATTTCTCTCATACAAAACCATAGAAATTCCCCCGTTATAGTTAGTTCAGCTAACTATAACTCGCACCCCCACAATGCACTGCTGATGTCGTCACATATTACATCATTCATGACATGGTCAATGACATCACTGATGACATCACTAATGACATCTCAAATGGCGGATACAGGGGCCCTACGTTGGTTTGTGGCCATGCATCCACGAAGTGTGAGGAAGTTTAATAGGGCTGGCTGTGAGACTTCAGACTCTCGCAGTTGTTAGTTGGAAGGTACCAGAGGCCAACAGGTGCTGCACAGCCAGCAGCTTTGTCTGCAGAAGGATGTTGATTGTCCGCTGTGTTGGTTCCGCCAGCCTGTGGACAATGTGGTAGTGTGCACCAACTTGAGAATACTTTTGCCACTTTTGCTGCGCTAAAGTGCCGATAACTCTGCGATAAGTCCCCACTGTTGTGTTATAGGGTGACTCTAAAACAAGCTCTTGTGTTTATTAGTACTTTGTTGCAGCTACATGCGAATCACAAGAAAAAAACAAGAAAAGTGGGCAAGGTACAAACACCCTGACTCCCAAGGCCTGCTTTGGGGATCCCACAAAACCCCCCAGGGCCACAAAATTATTACTATCTTTTTTTAAAGCGTCTGGGTGCAAGAATCCAGACGAAAAACTTAAAAAAACTATGGGGCGTAATCTCAAGGACTTATCGCTGAGTTATCAGCACTTCAGCACAGCAAAAACGGCGAAATAATTATCATCCCATACTCAACCTGGTGAAAACTGCCAATATCGCCAGTTTTCCAGCAATTGTTTCTGCAAAAAACATTGCCAGGAATGAGAGCGACAACGAACGCTAAATATATGCAGAGTAGGCTTTCCTCTGCAAAAAGACACGAAAACACCACTTCCCGATATTTTCAACGACCAGCCAAATCTGCGATGCGATCCAAAAAAAGGCGATAAGCTGCGTTAGCAGTAGGAATTTTACATCTGCCTTTTACTGGTGTAAAGCAGGATGACCCTACAGTATGAAAGAGAGCCCAGCCCCAGCCCAGAGCAACATCTGAAGACCAACATATGTCATAGAGCTACTGATCATGCAGCTCTGACACCCAAGAAGGCCACAACACCCACCGCCACCACCCCAGGACCTCCCCCCATACCGCCCCCTACTACCACCAAGGCAGAGCAGAACAGGACAGGGGACCTTCCCAAAATGGTATGGCCCCTCAGCCACACAATAGCTGAATGTTGGGAGAGGTGGGACCCAAGTATGTGTGAAGGAGGCAAGTCACCCATCAATAACAATGCACACAATGGCAAGTATAGGGGTGATGTGCTTGACAGATCTCACTATGCAGAGCACAGACCTCTCCATGTGTACATATACTGCTGGTGCTTGTAATGTTGTGGACAGTGGGGAAGATCTCGGTCATGTGGCTCTGTTGTCCCCCCCTGTAAGTGGAAGCAGAGTGGGCTGGTCCAATGTACGCCACTCCAGAATAGTAGTGTGTATAAACAGGCTGGGTCTCTGGGCGTGGTTCACTTCTGCCAGAGTGTCCGCCCTCACCATGCCACGGGGCCATCGCCGTGACTGCCAGCCTCCTTGACACAGGCCCCCTGCGAACCCAGTGGCACAGCACCGCAAAGTTATGTCTGTACAGTTTACTGCCTTTGATATACACTGAGGACAGCAGGGCCCACAATTCAGATCGAGTCGCGATTGCAGATGATGCAGTCCACTAGGCAACAGACATTGCTACCAGTGCGGCCCGCCTGGACCACGAATCATTGCAGGCTGCGCACAATCTGAATGCTTCTGGTGCCACTAACTGTGCAACTCAAGTGAACCCCACGTGTCTGTTGGCCCTTGCTGACCGCTGCCTCTGGCCTACACTGCAGTCAGCAGGGCTGACAATTCAGACAGAGTCACGATTGCAGATGATGCAGTCCAGTAGGGAACAGACATTGCAACCAGTGTGGCCCACCCAGACCATGCATCATCGCTGGCTGCCCACACGCTGAGCGCTTCAGGTACCACTAACTCTGTGCAGCTCAAGTCAACGCCACGTGGCTGTGGGCCCTTGCTGACCGCTGCCTCCGGCCTGCACTGCGATCCGTAGGGCTCACAATGCAAGATTAGTGCTGATGCAAATTGTGTAAGAGAGTATAATTGGTTAAGAAGACCAAATGCTCCCAATCTGTGCAGCTCAAGTCAATATCACATGGCTGTGGGCCCTTGATGACCACTGTCTCCGGCCTACACTTCAGTCAGCAGGGCTCACAATTCAAATTCAGTCTTGATTCATTAATTGCACAGTCCAGTAGGCAACAGACATTATTCCCAGTGCGGCCCGGCCAGACCACGCATCATCGCTAGCTGTGCACACGCTGAGTGCTTCAGGTGCCACTAACCGTGCAGCCTAACTCAATGCTATGTGCCTGTGGGCCCTTGTGGTCAGCAGGGCTCACAATTCAATTTCAGTCTTGATTCATTAATTTCAGAGTCCAGTAGGCAACTAACTATAACGTCCCTGAAACCTACATATTTCGACAATGTATTTCATACATATTTCATCTTTTGTTCCATATGCCTACACTGCAGTCAGCAGGGCTCTCAATTTGAATTAAGACTTGATTTATTAATTGCAGAGTTAATTGTACTCTATGTCCTCGGATTTTGTCAAGCGGAAGTGACAAAAAGCATTACTAGACGTCTGTGCTGACTGCCTTCCATCTACACTGCGGACAACAGGGGTCACAATTCAGAATGAGTCGTGATTGCAGACGACACAGTCCAGTAGGCAACAGACATTGCTACCAGTTCCGCCCACCGTACAACACACCATCACTGGCTGCGCACAGGCTGAATGCTTCTGATGCCACTAACTCAGTGTACAACAAGTCACCGCCATGTGGCCTTATTGAGGCAGAATTCATTAGGCAAAAGACATTTCTCCCAGTGCGGCCCGCCCAAACCACATATCATCGCTGGCTGCGCACATGCTGAGCGCCACTGTTGCCTCTAACTCAGTGCACCAAAAGTCAAGACCACATGGTTGAGGGCCCTTGCAAACCGCTGCCTCCGGCCTGCACTATGGTCTGCAGGTCTCACACATATCCAATCCAATCCTGTCCTTCAAGAACATGCCATCATTGCTGGCTGCGCAAACCCTGAGCTCTTCAGTTGCCAATAACTCTGTGCATCACAACTCATGGACCCTTTATGATTGACTTTCATGCTGTAGACACCGGACACAACAATGTCACCTCAGGCAGCAGGAATATCCAGAAGGTACATTAACAATTTCTTCTCATGAGCACGTTCATCTCTGGTGCCCCTACCTCAGTGCACCACAAGTCATGGACCCTTTAAGATACAATCTTTTGTGTGTGATTTAAGATCTGGTGCCCCTACCTTAGTGTACCTCAAGTCATGGACCCTTTATGATTGAATCTCTGTGTGTGCTCCTATGATCACTGTTGTAGTTGTTGCCAGCACCAACCATTCTCTGAGGGCTGGCTTACACTCACCCCACATGCATCCAGCACAGACATCACTGGACATGTGACCCTGGTAATAAAAAGGGGCCGAGCTCACAAGCCCGTAGCCAGTTCCACTATCTATCTAGCTGTATCCGCATGTTCATTATGTATGCATGACGGCCCTGGGCTCTACCACATTACATTGTGCTGTTATACCTCTGGAGTGAGGAAGACCTCGGTTATATAACTTTTTCTGGGCTATTCTTACTGCAAGGAGAGTGTATGGGGAATTTATAAGGGCTTGTAGATTGGCGGAGTAATTGGATAAATACATATGTTGGCGTAGCCTAACCCCCGAGCACGAGCTTGGCTCTAATTGGCTGCCAACCAGTGGCAACCCCGGTGGAGCATCAGGATTACAAACCAAGCCTCGGGAGAGCCGACGCTATGCACGGAGCGTGAGTAGGCACCGCGCCCGTTCCTTAGGCATCCGCCTTCTTTGCTACGGGACCCCAAATCCTTTGCTCTGGTACCTTGGGTTCCCGCCCACTAAAATCTGGCCACTGGCTAGTGGGAATACCGCACTGATGCCTGGATACCGAGTTCAGGAGCTTGGAATTCTCATTGTGGTATACTGCATTCTCATTCAGTGGCTACCCTCTCAGGTTGTTACTCTCTGGATTAAGGAATTCTGACTGTTGGATCCCAGGAGTCTCTTCCACTGGATCCTCTAAAGCGAGATGATGGGTCCGTGGAGCACTGGTAATAAAAGGCCTAGAATTCTGTCTGCAAGATATTCCCAGCCCCACAACTGACTCATTGCTAGTTGAGTGTGAGTGTTTGATTGGTTCAGATGCTCTGTCCATCACCACCCCCTTTTGTACCGCTTTGTTTGCCATAAGTTGGCAGGGTATGCTCAGACGCGAGTCCCTTGCTCACTTTGCCACTGGATTCAAGCAAGCCTGGCTGAAGACCGCTGAAATGCCAGAAACCGGTCCTAGGAAGCTTGTTTCCGGTCCAGTGAAGGCATGGCTTGGCAGTTCGGGCTGGACTGTTCCCATGAGGCACAGGGTCAGACTGATTTGCATATGGTCATGTCTGAACTGGGGTGGCAGAGTGGGCTAAAGAACGGTGATGGATTAAACCCAGATCTGTTGACTGGGTGTGAATGTTTGATTGGTTCAGATGCTCTGTCCATCACCACCCCCTTTTGTACCTCATTGCTATGCGGCGCATCGAATCCAATGAATTCTGTAAGCGGAGTGTGCAGAGCGAGCATATGCCAGTCAGGGATGCGACTAGAGCCAATTTTTGGGGGAGGCTGATAAAAATTTCGGGGGGGGGGGGGCTAATTCTTCCAGTCATAGGCGTGGAGATGCAAAAGGGGTGAAAACACAACAAAGCCTCATTTACAGGTAATTGGTCTCTTAAGGACCTGTGAAGTACTCGGGTGCCGCGCTGAGAGGGGCACACCCAACGCATTCACACCAGGGGGTCGCGCTGAGTGCCGCGTGCCCAGCGCTTTCACACTAGAGGGCCGAACTGAGCGCCGTGTTAGGATGGCCACTCCAAACTTTTTTTTAAAAAATGGTCACCTTCCATTCATTTAGATTTGCCCCGAGGACCCCCTCCCCCGGGGCATGCTCAATTCTTGAATGTTTTTATTAGTCATTAGGTAGAGGGGCTGTGTGGTCCCCCTTCCCTTGTCCACTTCTGGCCCCGGGGACCCCTTTCCCCGGGGCCTGGCCTCTTCGTTGGGGCCCATGGGGGGGGAGCCCCAATGTCCCCATTGTCCCGCCGGCACCCCACTTCCTGCAGGAACAGGCAGTGCTTTTGGGCAAGGGGAGGTGCTAACATACAGCTCCACTTGCCCAAAAGCAATCCTGCTTTTCTTCATTCAAGCGAGAGCAGGTTTTCCTGCTCTCGCTTCAATGAGGCAAAGCAGGGTTTGCTATGACAGGGCGGGAGTCATGCAAACAGCAATGTCCCGGGGGTGGGTACCGCGGGACATTGCGAGTGCCGGCCCTGGAGGTGGGCGGTTTCCAGGGACATCAAGGGCTCTAGGAGGGGGGCCATGCCCCCGGGAGGTGGTGGTCCCCAGGACTACGAGGGGCCCGCAAGACCGCACCTGCCCCGGGTGTAGCGGCCCCCTGGGCTTATGAGGGCCTCAGAGGCCCCCACTAATTACAAAACAAGCCCCTGGGAGGTGGCGGTCCCTAGGACTGCAGAAGGGCCGTGCACCCTCCCGCACCTAATTTACATAGCCCCGGGAGTTTTTCACTAAGCGTTGTAATCTAGTGCTACTCACAGTTTAGGGTTAGACCCAAGTGACTTTCAAACAGCTATAAGACCACTATTGTGGGAACCAATTCCAACATTAAGCCAGTCACAGGAACTAATAAGGTCCAACAGAACAGTATGCTCGTAAGGAAAGAATCTTCCAGCTCAGTTCCAAACTCTATGGGAGAACTGCCATAGGAATCAATATAGTGGTCCGGATGCAAGGGATGCACGATGCTGAAGATACTCAAGGATGCTGAGCTGGTGTGGGGGACCTTTCAGTGGCCACCCCTCAGTATATGGAGGGGTAGCTTTGGCCTCAGGGGTCTATGTCCTATGAACTCGAGCATAAAACCAGTTGCCACTGGTCTCCAATTACAGCAAAAGCAGTGGTTCCATTTAAATTCCTGTAACATCCATGCTGTGCGTGCACTGCGATGACTCCACCAGGTCCTGCAGACTTGGGTGCTATTTTTGAGGGCCAGGACTTGGTACCCCGGGCTGAACCTTGGTGTCCAGTGGCAGTGAGGCTTCTTGCCGCTGAAATCTGAGGAGCAGACTTCTCACTTTTATGGCCTGTTACTATAACAGGGAGTCAGCCAACTAAATCTTGGACCCCCTTCCCTGTCTAGGACGTCTGAGCATACCCTGCCAACTTATGGCGAACAAGGTGGCACAAAAGGGGGTGGTTATGGACGGAGCATTTGAACCAATTAAACACTCACACCCAGTCAAAAGATCTGGGTTTAATCCATCACCGTTCTTTAGCCCACTCTGCCACCCCAGTTCAGACATGGCCATATGCAAATCAGTCTGAACCTGTGCCTCATGAGAACAGTCCAGCCTGCACTGCCAAGCCATGCCTTCCCTGGACCGGAAACAAGCTTCCTAGGACTGGTTTCTGGCATTTCAGCCGTCTTCAGCCAGGCTTGCTTGAATCCAGTCCAGGATATGGCTACATGGTGCTTTGCAAGTACAAGCTAACATCACAAATGTCCTACTAAGGATTTTGTGCTTAGGAGCAGGAAGTAATCCCAGCAGGACCATACCGATCTCCCAAGGGATCACCCATCCTGTGGCTTCCTTTAGTTTGACTAAAATTTCGGTCAGAGAAAGGTCTAAAGTTGAGCACGCCCATGTCTAATGTGCAAAAGGTGCATTCCTTTCACCACAATGGGGACATTGCCCTGACTTATCTGGGTATATTCTATTTTGTGTTTTGGGAGTAAGGTAGGTGTTTGATGCTCAAAATTGTATTGGATCAGTTTAAACTGTATATTCAAACTCACTCATTTAACCCGCCCAAGTATTTTAATCCAATATATTTCTGTTAAAGGAGAGTCCAATACTGTTGTCCATTTTGTCTGAATGGAGAGTACACAGATCATCTTATCCTCCCTGATCGCCCTGTATAGGTGCGAGATCAGATGACATTTACCACAAAACATTTTCCCTGCATGGAATTACAACGCAGTTGTTACAACGACTGTGTTGTAACAATGCATGCCATTACTCCGCAAGTTGGAACAACCACTTGCAGAGGGGGCAGAAGGTGTTGGATTTAAAATATCAACACCTTCCCTACTGTTGCATATACTGGAGTTAGACTAGTAAATTATACTATTCCACCATCCAGCTCCCCCGTAGAGCAAGTCATTGTTAGGATTTGCGGGGTAATGGTATGAGTTGTTACAATGCAGTCATTACACCGTTATGTTAGTGCATATTTATAAAGCGCACGGCTACTCCCTGGAGTGTCCTGGTGCTGAGAGCTGAGCATACGTCACCTAACATCGAGCACTCCGACCACGATCGAATGGCTTATTGCTGAAAAATCCACGTGGTTGTTGGAATGACTGCGTTGTAATTGCAAGTGGGGAAAAAGCATGCAGAATAAAGTGGCATATTACCCTGGGTCATATATAACATTAATTGCAGTACATTTGTGACAGACAGGGTGTTCTTCCGGGAATGAAGGACATAGTTCTCGGGCCACTTTCTTCCTATATTGCAGGAACTGTCCCCACCCAAGGTCAAAAGCAGTCTCTGCGCTTTCTCACGTGATGAATTGTTTATTTCAAAGAGGTCATCCACTGTTAGGGATCCAGTCTCCTTCCATATAACGACAGACATAGAAGCTGCAATTTTAAAGAAGGGCTGTATCACTCAAAGTGACATCTCTGAAGCATAATGTACATTACCCAGCACCTTCCTAATCATATGTTCATCCCCTGTGCAGTCTAGTTCAATTACTAGATGGTGCAAGTGAACATGGAAGCCCTCTTAAGTATATGCACTGGGCACTGGTCCTTACGAGTTCCCCAGCTACCTGGTGGCCTTACTGAAACCTGTGAAGTTTGGTATCAAACACCATGTCTTAATAATTCTGTACTGTTGCCAATACAAGATTTGTTATGACATGATCCCAGAAGACAGCTCAGAGGTGTCTCCTGAAAAACCTACGAGTGTGCAGGCTGACTGGGTTTGACCAGCCTGCTAACATAGACAAGTTTTTGACCCCCTGGATGTGAGAGCCCATACTCTCTGAGGCCAGGGACAGTGCCTGCTCTGGAGGGAGGTGTTCACACCCCCTCCAGCAGAATAGCTAGTGATTTACCATATGAAAGCCAGAGGCTTCCAAGCCCCTGCTGCCTTTAATGTGTGACCCCGGCTTCCTCCACACCCAGCCCTGCTATGCAGTAGGCATGTTGCACCACCAGACTAGTCAAACCCATAAAGTGGGCTACCTGATATGCTCCAGCAAAGGATTCCCCCCATCTTGTTTTTCGTGGAATTCGGAACTCTAGGACAGGGTTATCCCCATTCCCCACTGGAAGTCGTCATATAGTGGGTGTAGTGACCCCAAGGTTTGTAGCCCATTGGCTACTACCCTTCACCCTCCTCAATGCCCTTAAATTCAATATTTAGGTGTCCCTCTGTCACCAGGAACTCATATTCACCTGACTAAAGAAGGAGGACAAAGAAGATCCGAAGAACGCGAGAACAGTGGACTAGCTGTGGACTTGGCACAAAATCCTGCCTGCCTGCTCTTGTCCCGGCAATTGCAAAGACATACTTGTCACTGTGCATCCTCCAAAAGTCTCAGAGTGCTGCCAGCAAATTACCAACCAGCCATCATCTCCCTTGAAGTGGAGGAGATACTTCCCTGCAGCCTGCAGGCACTGACCACACAGTTCAGTTCACCGATCTGCTGACCACTGAGTCCACCGATGCAGCAGCAGCCCTGGAGGAGGTCACTGAGTGCCCTGGATGTCATCTCCATTGATATATCCAGTCTTCGAGACATTGATCCACACTGAATGCTCCTTGCACCAATACCAGGGGTACCAGAGCCTGTTGCAAGCACCAAAGCTTGTTTGTGTTCAGCCTGAACACACAGCCACCAAATCCGACCTGCATGTTGAAGGACTAAAACAGAGGCCAGCTCCACACCAGAAGTCATCTTGCTGTGTTTCTTTTCCCTCTTCTGCAGGTGCACAAGAACTAAAGAGACCCTCAAACTTACCGACCCTCCAGACAAAACATCTATGCACCGAGCACCCCAGCCTGAATTCATTGAAACCAATGGGGTGTTTGTGGTCCTGGGACCCCCAAGAGCTGAGACGCCCTTTGGTTTTTGCTGGACTGGTCCCCCAGTCCCCACTTTCAGCCTTTCTTTGCAGGTACTGCTCCCCATTGACTTCAACCTGGAGCGTTTGAGGCTACCATTAACAAAAAGCACCTCTGGACTGAACACCCCAGGGCAGGTAAACTTGAACTCTTGGTCCTTTCTTGGACCTTGGCCCCTACTTACCTTAAGTCCAGAAGAACTGCCCTGTAAAACATTGGCAAGTGACTCTATTCAGTGTATGTTTCTCTCATAGGATAACGTTACTGCGTTCAAGGCTAATGCCTCAAATCTGTCAGGTGTATTTTCTACGTTTCTGCAAATTGCTAGCTTGAAAAGTACTTATCTGATCTAGAAGATCTTCATGTCCAAATTAGTATAAACATATGTGTCATTTTTATAAATTGGTGTTGGATTTTCTTTCTGAGTGTGTGTCTCATTTATTGACTATGAGTGTGCAACAAATGCCTAAAACTCCCCTCTGATAAAGCTGCTCGACACACTACTACAAATAGAGCACCTTGGGCTTGTTAGAGCAATACCCTGTACACTAGTAAGGGACACCTGGACTCTCTACACAGTGCACCTCATTTTGTAACCTACATAAAGAGCCAGCTTCCTTCAAGGTGCAGCTGCTGCGGTCCAGTTATTGGTGCACCCCTTCTTTACTGCGCCCAGGGAACAGCAGGACAGTCCTTCTCTCCAGTACAGATATGATCTGAGGTTTTGGTGCCAGGGGTGCCTATTCAATCGCCGTGGGGGTGGAGAGATGCACGCTGTAGGTGATCGGACGGAAATTGTTCCTCTTATCACATAGTGTGGCTACGCGGACTTTCTGAAAACTCCCCCCCCCCCTCCCATGGGGCAAGTCATCCTTTTTGAAGGGTTAATGGACCCAACCAGTGGAGAGTGATTAGTGATAACACCCACACAGTGGTACTGCCAACAACGTTTGGTAAGATTGGAGCCCCTTTTTATTCTGGTCCTGACGAAAGCCACGTACCCACAGGGACAACTGGCAGAAACATGTTGACCTACCTCTTAAAGTAATTCCACAGCGGTGACGGGATGATAGGATCCTTACTCACCGCTCTCTCCATTTTAATCCCACGCAGGGTCCCTTTTGAATAAAGGATCTATGGGTGTACTGTGATGGCCTTTTAATTTTCAATTTTTGGGCCCCCACTCACTTAGAAGTGCATCCCTGTCTCCAGGTGCATGCCCGCCCTCCACCAAATGCGGTTTCTGGAGGGCGAGGACTGGCAGATGATGAAGCATGACACCTGGTGGTTGTGATGCCAGTCTATCACTTTTTGTGAGATGCCTCATTATCACTAAGCACCTCACTGTAAATGTAATTTGGTCTATAGCTGGGAGCGGTCTCTATTGTGTTTACTACTGCCTATTCTATCCCCATATCTTGCCCTCTGGGATGTGGAAACTACTAGTCTAAGGGATATCAGGTGCCCTCGCGCCTGGTGATAACTTTCTGCAAAGTGTTGCATTTAGACAGGACAGAATGCACCATTCTGCCCACTCCCAAAATGGCAGAACCCTTCTATTGATGTGTGGGGCTCCCTGGCCCAACCCAGAAGTGTGGCTACCTAGACACCCACAGAAAAAACGGGTTTTCAACACCTTCTTTCTCCTCTATCTGATATGCCAGCCTTTCTCTTAACACAAACGAGGAGCCCCTTTCATGTGTAACTATGATTTACCATTCAAAGGCATCTTCTCCTTTGAAGCTTGCCTTTTGGGCTCACACCCTGTTTTGCCATCCTATCAGGAAAAGGTCACACCTCTTTCCTCGGTAGAACCTTTGTGTTCCTTCCTGAGAGTTATTCATACCTCTCCCCTGGCGGGCAAAAAGCAACCTTGAGGACAGCAGATCGTATAAACGGTCACTGGACACTTTGGGCAACAAGGTGGCAACTTTCTTCAGTTCCCATTTGTGAACAACTTACATTAAATTTGACTTGAGAAATAAGTCGGGTTTAATGCAAAAATTATTTTGATACTTCGAAGTATCATGTTTGGTAGTCCCATTCAGAAGTTAGTACTGCTGAGTTGTCAGTGTGTAATTCTGAATTCGCCAACGGACTAGCGGCCTTTCCACTGTAAAAGTGACAATGCAGGGTTTTTACTGTCAGGACATGTAAAGTTACTAAAACAGATATCCATCTTTTTGATATAATGCACACTGCCTTTAGGGCTCACCAGGCCTGCCTTAGTGGTGACTTATAAATATTAGAAAGAAAGGTTTGGGCTTTGCCATTACTTTAAAAAGCAAAGTCGAGTTAGCAATTTAAAAATGCTCTGCAGTGGGCAACGGTGGGCTGGTAGCTGTACTTTGCTTTTTCATCTTTGTGGTGGCACAATAAGCGAAGAACAACTTCACTTACAGGTCCTAGGTAACTTTAGTGCCATATACAAGGGACTTATAAGTAAGTTAATGTATGCCAATTGTGTGTGGGCCAATTAGACATACACTTTTTAAAGGGTGAGAGCACCTCAATGAGATCTCTTTGACAGGACAGTGCATATACAGAGTCGACAAAACAGCAACTCTAGTGCAAAAACTTGAGGTGATCATGTAAAAAGAGCCCTTTCTTTACACTATTCACAATACCTCTGCAACACAAACGCATACTGACATGTTTTGTTTTGTTACTGAAAGCATATGCCTTCTGTGTTTAGATGGCAGCATGTTTTCTTTTTTCCACTTGTAATCTTTTAGATGATCATGCATATGTAGCATGAGTTTGTGTGTATTTTATTGTGGTTGTGTCTGATAGGGAAAGCAAAAATGAATGAATGTATGGATGAAGAGATGCATGAGTGCAAAGATGAGCCATTAGTGTTTGCCATGAAGGAATACCACAACCAGATCAGAGCCACCAAGCTACTTCATCCACAACAAATTCCTGGCCAACTCTACCAACTCCATGGAACTTTTAAGTGTCTTTCAACAATTCACCAACCCACACAGCGAAGCTACAGACATAATCCATCCCAAGACCTCTGCAACAAGCTTGGTACCTATTTCCACCTCAAGATCAAAAACCTCTATGACAAATTCATCGACCATCTACCAGGTGCCATAGATGGCCCCGCCGCCCAGAAAGACCAGCCAGCCCACCATCTCCAACTGGACACCGATCACAGCTAAAGATACTGCCTCGACCATGAAAAGCATCCACTCGGGAGGCCCCAACGACCCCTGTCCCCCTCACATATACCAAAGAGCTGTGGCAGCCATTGCACCCAAACTACAATGCAACAGCAACACCACCTTATAAACAGGCACCTTCCAAGATGACTGGAAGTGCGCAGAAGCCAGGCGCCTGCTCAAGAAGCCCACAGCTGACCCCACCGACCTCAAGAACTATCGGCCCATTTTGCTCCTTCCCTTCACAGCCAAAGTTGCAGAAAAAACAGTCAACAGGAAACCGACACGATTCATTGAAGAGAATGCTGTCCTCAACCCATCCCACTCCGGATTCCGAAGCAACCCCAGCACAGAGACCGCCCTACTCGCCGCCACAGATGACATCCACACCCTTCTGGACCAATGCCACTGCACAACCCTCATCCCACTCGACCTATCAGCGGCCTTCAACACCGTCTCCCACCGCACACTAGTCACCAGACTACACGACGCAGGCATACAATGAACAGCCCTGGACTGGATCCGATCATTCCTCACCGGAAGAAGCACTCCCACCATTCCTATCTGACCCCACGAAAGTCACCACAGGGTTCATCACTGAGCCCCGCCTTCTTCAACATCTACATGGCCCCCTTTGCAGCCATCGTCCGACAACATGGCCTCAACATTGTTTCCTACGCCGACGACACCCAGCTCATCCTCATCCTCACCAAAGACCCTACCACTGCCGAACCCAACTTCCAGAAAGTAACGCAAGATGTCACCGTCTGGATAACCAACATCTGCCTGAAGTTCAACGCCAAGAAGACAGAAGTCTTTGTCGTTGGTACTACCCCTTCTGCATGGGACAGCACCTGGTGCCTGACTGCCCTCGGAAGCCCACCTACCCACCCAGACCAAGCCAAAAACCTCAGCATCGAACTCGACTCATCATGAACCGACAGGTCAACGCCGTCACCTCCATCTGCTTCAACACCCGCCGCATCCTCCGCAAGACCTTCAAGCGGATCCCCCTGAGTCAAGGAAGACTGTCACCCACATAGTCATCACCTGCAAACTGGACCAGACTCATCCTCAGCATCCCTGACATGAACACATCAGCAAACACCCATGCAGTCTCCACTGGTTACCCGTGGAGAAAAGAATCACTTTCAAAATCTTCACTCACACCTACAAATGCCTACACAACGAAGGACCCAAATTCCTCAACAACAGAATCAACTTCCACATACCCAAAAGAAACCTCTGATCTTCCAACCTCACACTGGCTGAAACCCTGCGCATCCACAGAGCCAGAGACGGCTGATGATCCTTCTCTCACATTGCAGACAAGACCTGGACAAACTACCAGCAGACATCAGACGTGCCCCCTCCCTGAGCACCTTTAGGAAGTCCTTCAAGACCTGGCTCTTCGCCTAAACAGATCTGCAGACCCCCCCTCCCCCCCACCCCCCCTCAGCACCTTGAGACCCTTATGGGTAAGTAGCACGCTTACAATTCCCAGACTGATTGATTGCTTGATTATGATGTCTTATTGAGTGCCTAAACCTATTAATTGCCCATAAGGCTCTTTCATTTATTAGCCAGACCTACTGGCATTACCATTGCATGTTAGATCAGGAACCAATAGCAGAGCACCTCCTTGTGGTGCAACGCTGCTTATGTTTCTTATCTGTATATATCAGTCGAGACTAGATGGTGAAGCACGGTGGCTGTCCCCAGCAGCCCTATTAGTAATATTTCAGGGGGATATCACTAGTCTCTATATTTTTTGGATGTAGTGGACAGTCATATGATTTTTGGGCACAAAAAGTTCCGGTACGACAGGCCAATCCTATGCACCTGTTGCACACATTACTTCCTGTGGCAGGCACTATGATTCCCATTACAGATGAGTTCAATAAACAAAAGTGCACCTACTTGAATGCCAACCAATGTGGGGTGCGGACAAGCCTATTCCGCCAAGAGAGGCAAATACCCTGAGTGAGAGTACCTGCCGATATTCATTCTCCCCCTCTTGGGTCTAGCAGCTGGTTCCTTGGTGCCTCCCTGAGATGCGTTGTAATTAGGTTCCTTAAAAATTAACTACAAGACTTGTAGTTTGGACCTGTTGAATTGAAACAATTTTACTTTCCCCCAGTTCTAGTTTTGCCAACAACAAGGTGCAATGGCCTTATTCTAGTCGGGTCACTCACGACGCCCTTGTATTTTTATAAGGAATATGTTAAGCACTGTGTGTTGCCCTATTGGTTCATCTGAGAATTTTGTTAAGCACTATGAAAGGTCAGGGTTTATGGGTAGGGTGTCAAATGGAATTAAGGTTAAGGTTGAGGCTTGGTTAAGCGTAAGCATTCGGGTTGGGTAAGCGAGCACGATTGAAACTTGAAGAAATATCATTTGTGTTTCCATTCAGATAGATGAAGCATCTTCCTAAAACGGCAAACAAATGAGTTTAAGCATTTCTCATCCTAAAATGAATATTAAAATTATGCCTCAGTGAGCATTATTGTTGTACAAGTACAACCAAAATCTTTACGAGAAATCATTTTTTGTCCTGAATGCCAACTGCCTTTAGCCACTGGATGGAAGTAGCATCATTTACAAGGACAATAGAGTCTGTATTAGTCTTATATGTGTGCCGCCTACCGGTATCATTTTTAGGGCGAAGCTGCTGCCTGGTTTGCTAAGTACTTCTTGTGGGCATTCTGAAAGCTTTTAATCACAAATAAGCAACTGCTGTCGCTTGAGTTCCCTACCAGGTCTCAAGCATTCCCTAAAAGCAATCAAGATAATGTGCCCGGTCCTTAAGTAATTTTTTAGTGGTCCCTTATCAGACCTCAGGGTAACGGGGTATCCAGAGATATTGGATTAGACGCCTCACTCACTTGTTGTGACATGCTTCATCATGGGCATCTATACACACCCGGGTAAGGGGGTACTACCCGGGCAGACTCAACCAGAGGTGTAATGGGAGTTCTTATAAAAAGCAAAAGTGATCAGGCAGGGAACCAGAACATGATCATAAAAATACTTGCAGGTATACCCAAACACTGTTTATGAAAGGGGTACCTGAGGTACAGATAAAAATGTGCAAAGTTCGGGGTTACACTGACTATAATCCATTCAGTTGTACCCCATTAAAAAGTGCCAACATGTTTAGGCCCGCGCTCTGAGCCCACATGGGTCTGGGGCCTTCGTCAGGGCTATGTTTTGTTTAAATGTCCCTGACGTATGGGAGGTGCACAAATTACATGCCCTACCGTGAGCCCTCATGCGCTCACCTGTCTTCTCTATGTCCTGTAGTTTTTCTAAATCGGAGACAAAAAAATATATATTCAGGATTATTTGACCTAACCAGTTCCAAACTCTAGGCTGATAACACTGTGATACCTCCCCTGACTATATACTGGACCGTATTGACTATATTTTAGCAACTACTGTGTGGTGTGCTCCTGTGCACACTCAACCCTTGTTAAAACTGCATTGTGCTCATACTGGGCATGCACTATTTAGAATTGTTGTCATAAGTAAACTACATAGTGCTCGTAGTGGCCATGTACTATTTAGAATTGTTGTCATGAGTGATCTTCGACAACCTCTCCATGGACTGGGTGCTAGGTTTACCTCTGTTCTGTGATATTATCATCATGTGGTGCTACATACAGTCCAGTAGGAAAGGCTAAGTGCAATGGTGAACAATGTTATTTGTACCTTAACATTACGTGTCTTTGTAGCAGCACAACTCTTATGCTTACCTACTGGGGGCTTCTAATTTTTGCTCTATGCGGATCACGTGATTGGTGCCGTCTTGTAGTGACACTCTGTTATAAAAAGCGGGGTGTGTCATGTCTACCACATTATCCGCGACCTATTTCTTTCATTGGTTCGTTATACACACACTGTTGTTACTTTTAATCACTATGGTATTCTCAAAGCATGAGCTCTGTGCAATCATGAACAATCACACATCCATCGTGAGGCATGGTCAGTTTCTTACATTGCGTTTAGACATTATTCACACCCAAATCATAAGCTCTATGTACTCTTGATCAATCATAAATCCATTGTGTGATATGGTCAGTTTTATCTATATCGGGTTCAGACATTGCTCATGCCTTTCTTACATATTGCATTCTCAGGATATTATGTTCTGTATTAGTCTTATATGTTTGCCGCCTAAGCTATCATTTTTAGGGCGAAGCTGCTGTCCGGTTTGCCAAGTACTTCTTTTGGGCATTCTGAAAGCTTCCCTGGATATGCATTCTACCCGTTGATGACCATTGGCTTTGTGGTTTGTAACTCACAATTGCTTGCTTTCTAATTGGTGACTTTATTTGCTTTAGGCTGCCAAGCATGCCTTTGTCCGTCTGATAGAGAAATTGTTGTTTACTGTATCCATCCAAGTACTCGTTTTCAGTAAACAGCCCTTTAAATCTTGTTCTTATCTTGTAACATTTGCTGTGTCACAGTGACGTAGCTGGGGGTTGCGAGGGCGGTCCGCTCCATGCGCCACTATTTTTGGGGGAGGCGGGAGTCGTGTCTGTCGACTATCACTACCCCCCCGGCCTCAAGAACAAGTCATTTGTTGCCCCCCCTCTTGATCCCCGGGAACAAGTCCTAAGTCGTCTGTCAGCCACCCCTCCTCCTCTTACCAGCACCCAGGCGGCAACACTTAAGGGCCGCCCCATAATGCAGTGCATATAGCTACGCCACTGCTGTCCCTTCAAAGACACAGGTCAAATGTCAGGATCTGTCTTCCAGGGATCCTGGTGTTTATTTTTCTTTCTCTGACCTTCAAAGTAAGAGAATTTATGTGACAATCTTGCTGTGAAATGGAAAGGATTTTTTTCTAAAACACAACAAATGAACAATGAAGATATTTAAAAATATATCTGAATTGTGAAAGTACAATTTAAGTGTATTCATATTTTTGTATTTCTGAAGTGTGGTAGAAACAAATATTTGAAAAGGATCAAAACACTCCAATACACTAGGTGAAGACATTCTCACACATAGTTTGTGTGCTGTAAAACTCCAGGTCTGTGCAAATTTAATGGTCATTTCAATTGAAAAGTGTTGTCTGTAATATCAATGTAAAAACCAAAGGAAATTATGGATGGAGCGTTGCCAATACAAGCACTCACCCCCAGTCAACTGATCTGGGTTTAATCCATCACCGTTCTTTAGCCCACTCTGCCACCCAGGTTCAGACATGGCCATATGGAAATCAGTCTCACCCTGTGCCTCATGGGAACAGTCCAGCCCGAACTGCCAAGCCATGCCTTCCCTGGACCGGACACAAGCTACCGAGGACCGGTTTCTGGCATTTCAGCCTTCTTCAGCCCGGCTTGCTTGAATCCAGTGGCAAAGTGAGCAAGGGACTCACGTCTGAGCATACCCTGCCAACTTATGGCGAACAAAGAAAAACCAAAGGAAATGATGGACGGAGCGTTGACAATACAAGCACTCACTCTCAGTCAACTGATCTGGGTTTAATCCATCACCGTTCTTTAGCCCACTCTGCCACCCCAGTTCAGACATGGCCATATAGAAATCAGTCTGACCCTGTGCCTCATGGGAACAGTCCAGCCCGAACTGCCAAGCCATGCCTTTCCTGGACCGGAAACAAGCTACGGAGGTACTGTAGGTGCTCCCATGCTCTCTACCTTAATGTACCACTTTCATAGTCAGCACAAGCACTTTCACCAGTACCAAAACCCACTAGGCACCATATCCGTGCTTCCATACATTCATAGCCCCTCTCCACCCCAACAACCACTTCCAACCAATAAAGCAACTGGTGGGCTCCCACTCACTGTGTTCAGTCAGGAAACTGATCATGCATGTGAACCTGAGATGTACTGTGCGCACAGTAGTGGGTTACACGAAAAATGACCGTACAGTACTAGTACCCACAGGCCGCGCATGCGGGGCTCTTGACACAACCTTCTAACGTCTTACAAAGTACGATTGCAGTGTGCCTCCTCCCCTCAAGCAGCTCTGCAGGTTGAGCGCGTGCTGTATCGATCTCGTGTGTAGCCTCTGCATCACAAGCTTGATTCCCGGCGCTGCCACTCATCCTTTTGGGAAAGTGCGTATGAGAGGTTTGGGCTGCCCCTGAGGACCGACCAAACAGTCATTGCGCACTTAGGAGAGGGCAAACCACTCCTCCCCTACCCTGCTCCGTGAGCAGAGCAGCCCCGCCCACCCGCAAAGCAGCAGGACACGTCACAAAGCATGGAATGATAATACCTTAAAGTTATTATCATTTTATGTTTCTCTTGTTTCCACTGGTTAAAAGCAGTGGGGCAACGCTCCTCCGCCATACCTGAGGAGCCGCCCTTGGCTGCACATCACATCAAAAGTGCTTAAGTTAAATCCCTGCCTATCACCTGGGTGGCAGCCCATCTCAAAGAAAATAAAAGGTGGGGGCAGGAGGGTTGCTGAAACCTTTTTTGAGGCTGCCTCTGGGCCCTCGGAAGTGGTCATTAAAATAACATTCTCAGATGCTGAAGCATCCGATAATAAAAACTATATCCCAGGTGGAGCTTTAATAGAAATGAAACTGGGGAAGAAAGGTTTGCATACTTTCATTATTTTAGTGCATGTAAATCAGGAAAGTGTGTCATACTGTCATCTGCACCTTGGCAATCCGGGCGGAAGACAACGACGAGGGGGTTGCTGAAGCCCATTTAGCCAAATGGGCGTTGCACGCCTGATTGAACCTTTAGGGATGCGCTAAATGTAAATGATGCCCTGGGGTGCAAAAGGATCGCACGCCACATGGCCATCCGAGAGGGCCAACAGTGAAAGCAGCGATTATTGGTCCCTAATCCCCTGGTGAGGGCTGCAGACTGTCGGGCCTCTTGCCAGGGACGGCCATCGTCCGGGGGCCATGGGCCTCATACAATTGGAGTCAGAAGCTCCTGCTCCCGTTGACTACACTCGGTTCAGCAGCAGCTAAACAGGCCAGAATTGATGGACTGCCCTACAATGTTGACCGCCTTCTTGGAGCCACACTAGTCAGTCAGTCAGTCAAAACACTTTATTTCGATTATTTAAAATCATAAGAAGACAAACATAATCAAATGTACATATATATACATCATTTTTTACAAAATAAATTCAATCATTAGATATATGTACAAGAGATAAAAAGTAGATGTAATCACAATACATTCAAGTATCAAAATGTCGTGAGAATAAAAAAACTATTTCATAAGATTTCAAGATATATGTACAATAAATATAATTAAAAAAACAATTTTAACGGGGTACAGATTTCATAGTATAATATATATAGCGACCCATACTCGGCAAAAAGTGCAAAGTGTAATAGAAAACATCGGAGAGGTTTAACCAGCTTTATCTAACTTATCTAACTTATTCTTCCTCCTGACTGCGGCCACCAAAAAACTAGCGACACTAAACATGTCGCGGGGGCAGCTTAACCTCTGTAAATACAAAAGGGCTGGTCTTACTTGCGTAAAGCCAGCCTCCCTCAGGATGGGTAACAGAAATGAGTAATAAAGGGCCTCTTACGTATCAATACTGTCCTATTGGTAATGGACTAATGAGTTAGTAATGTGCTAAACCTAAATGAGTATGAACATTTCCTAAATAATTCTAAATTGTTGGCTAAAAGTATGTGCTTATTAGCTGATCAATTGCCTCGTGTGGTCTGCTCTAGTGCTCTTCTAGAATGACTCTCTGCTAGAACGTTGCCTTTTTAGGGGTGGGCAATGACAAACATAATCTTGCCGCTTCCTCTTCCGGCTGCAACTGCAGCAGCTGCTGCTGTTGCTTTCGCTGCTGCAGCTCAAGTTCCCCTGGACGCTCCTCCCACAGCAAGAACATACTGTACGTGGGAGAGAAATGAGACCTTCTCTCTTTCTCTTCAGACGGTCGCGCCTCTCTGTGGCAGCATCCAGTATGTTGCTCACCATGCGCAGCCTTCTTTTCATCAGTTTCCACCTCTGGAAGTATACAAGGCAGCTGAAGTCCCCCCTGACTCCGTGGATCACGTGAGAGAACAGCATGTCCGCTGACGCAAAGGCCTGCCAGCAAGCAGCACACCCATTTGGGAAAAGCATTAAAGATTCCACAAATTTCTTGGTAATGGGGATACCAGGAGGGAAGTCCGAGATTGGTGGCTGAAGAGGACCAACTTTCACATTACCACTTGACTCACACTGAATGTCTGAGCTATTTGTCATCCTACGGCTGTTGTTCTTATCTCTTTGGCATGTACACATGAATGGCTTGAATATGAAGAAAGGTTTAGTAGTAACCTCATTTTGCTCCTCTGCTGTTTCTGTAGTGTCAGACCCTATTACAATAACCTGATCTTCATTTTGCACAAATTCATTGGTAATGGGGATACCAGGAGGGAAGTCTGAGATTGGTGGATGAAGAGGAACAACTTCCACATTACCACTTGGCTCACACTGAATGTCGGAGCTATTTGTCATCCTACAGCTGTTGTTCTTTTCTCTTTGGCATGTACACATGAATGGCTTGATTATTGAGATAGGTTTTGTAGTAACCTCAATTTGCTCCTCCGCTGTTTCTGTAGTGTCAGACCCTATTACAATAACCTGATCTTCATTTTGCACAAATTCATTGGTAATGGGGATACCAGGAAGGAAGTCTGAGACTAGTGGATGAAGAGGAACAACTTCCACATTACCACTTGGCTCACACTGAATGTCTGAGCTATTTGTCATCCTATGGCTGTTGTTATTTCCTCTTTGCCATGTATACATGAATGGCTTGACTATTGAGATAGGTTTAGTAGTAACCTCATTTTGCTCTTCTGCTGTTTCTGTAGTGTCAGACCCTATTACAATAACGTGATCTTCATTTTCATACCAAACACAGTCAGTGGAATCAGAAGTGATTTCAGGCTCAGCAACAACCACTTCATTTCCTACATCCTTCTCAGATTCAGTGTTCTCTGGGGATGTTTCTTCTGCATGGATTAGGTTTTCAAAAGAATCTGATGATCTAAGTTGCAGAGCTGGCATCTCCTCAAGTGTAGTGACTAGGAGAAGAAGAAGCGGGCATGTTATGCATGTTTTTGGAATAGAGGCTAAGCACTTACTAAGTTTACTAAAACATACATTGAGTTATCAAATACATTCTGGCGAGTTAAAAAACAATTCAAATCGAAGAAATGGCTGCAAACAAACGGTCACCCTTCACTGCAGTAACTCTGCATGAATATTCCCCTTAATCTGTTGGGTCATGGTAGGAAAACATTTAGCGTGAGTGATATCAATGTGCATGCCTATTGCCTTCATAAGGGCCACAGTAGTATTCTAACTAACCAGAATCCATAACCTCAAGAGAGTCTAAAAAATGAAGGAATGAGAAGTCACATAACATAACATTCACATTGCGTTCACCGCGAAGGGTATCTTGGTGCTTAATAACAGATGTTTATTGTTACCCAACTTAATGGTACTCTTTTTATCGATATCAGAAGGACGAAAGGCTAAGTGGCTCCACTGGGATTTGAACCTGTGACAATAAGGTCAAACACAGTCCCCACCATGGACGCATTAGCCCACTAAGCACCAGACCCAGCAAAGAAAGAGTGAATGAAGCCAAAAATGACAGGTAGAAACAACACGAAGGATCGCTAAATAGAAAGCAAGCGAAACATACATTATTATTGGGGAGAGGCACTTCTTTCAGCCCCTTCAATCATTATCTACAAAATACATAGCTCTATCGTCATTATTACCTCAGCTCAGTACTTTAATGAGATAATAAGTGCTGACCAGAACTGAATAAAAGATGGCACCACTGCATGTATGTAGTGCCCATTGCCTTTCTGTTCTGCCTCCGTTAGCGTCAATTTTGCACTTTTAGACTCAAACTACTCTAATGTCTTGAGTCTTCAATCCCAACCTAACAGACCCATACATTTGTACTAGTGAAATTATATAATACTTGGTCTCAAATGAAAGGCTCCCATAATCAAAGACCAGCATTTGCTTTTAAGATGTAATTGGATTGTGAAGGCAGAATATACCTTAGGACTAATGGGCTGCTACACCCTTAAGGGTCTCATCAGAATGTGTTAATATAACTGAATTCCACAACAGACTGCGGAAATTTTGTAAATGTTTACCCAATAAATAGAAAATGTGTATCATTTGCACAAGGAGTATCTCAGAGCCTAATTGGTTGGGGTGTAAATTTCGAGTAGTAAAGCTTCAAAAAGATAGCTGTAAATTAAATATCGCCCCCACCACCAGTTGTGTTGTTTTTAAGAAGAGGTTTCAGATGTCCAATTGTGAGTGAAAAACAACTGTTTATAAATCCCGTTGCCAGCAGTTCAACTGACATAGCATATTACAGACATACATGACTTAAGCAGGTTCTGTGATTTCGAGGTTACTTTATTGCTAAGTGCAGCTTGGCAGATGTATCATGTTGACGCATGCAAATCGATCATATGTTATCACCTGTAATGTGGTGTTGTCCTTTGTAATGTAGTATTATGTCATGACAAGGTAGCTCAGGAGGTTCAGCTATGACTGCTGGTGTTTGTGTTTGACTAACAGGTCTCAATTTTGAAACTCAGTAAGTCCTAGATCAGCCTTTTTCTTTCACAATTGATAAAGAAATAAGTTACTTACCTGTAACTCCGGTTCTCCAGCATCAGTACCTTTCATAGATTCACACGCTTGAATCATTCCCAGTCGCCACAGAAAATGATATTCTTGAATCATTCCCCATGGCAACAGAAAATGACTCAAGCACGTGGATCTATGGAAGATTCAATGCATGAGAAACTCAGAGGCATATTTACTAGTATAGTGACCAAGAAGGCGAACGACACACTCTGTCACTTTAGAAACACAGGGCTGCACTATATTTACAACACTATGGTGCAGACCTTCATTTCCCCCTGCACTGGCACTAAATTTCGCTGCCTAGCACCAAAGCGGGCATCCTTTCACCAAATTGCAAGGGTGTCTGCGTTGCAGGGGGAGATTGTTGATGTGCAGTAAGGTATCCCTTCCTGCACATAAAAAATGTTTAAATGGGGTTTTGTAGCTTCTATGTGTGCTTCTTAATGCAGCACACATAGAAGTTGCAAAACTTTATTTTTTTTAAATGATTGTTGATGTGCAGGAAGGGACACCTTCCTGCACATATACAATCATTGGTGTTTTGCTGTCCCATGTGTGCTGCACAACGCAGCACACATGCAAACAGCAAAAACAAGGAAATATTTGAATTTCTCCTCATTTCGCCAGGGTAAGACCAGGTTTTCCCTGGTCTAAATTTTGGTGCTGCCCCATGTTTACGCCACCCTTGTAAATAAGGGGCAGTGTCAAAAACAAATGGGTGTTGAGGTGAAACGCCCACCACAACACCCATTACCCACCCCTTTCACGCAAAGTGTAGTGTGAAAGGGGGCCATATTCACAAGGCAGCATTCAGCCATGCTAACTGGCTTAACGCTGCCTTGTAAATAAGGCAAAGCCCCTATCGCCCACACTAGTCCTGAAAAGTGACGTTGTGGTGCGGATAGGTGCTTGTAAATATGTCCCGCAGTACCTTTATCTTGATTAGTAGTAACACCTGTATTTATAGTGCTTAAAAATAGCAAGAATTTTGGCATTAAGTGCTTTCAGGAAATATGTTATTACTGTTTGAATTGAAAAGACACATACCATATCGACCCCCCAATGTGGCTCGGAATGTTATGGCAATATTATTACGGGTTTCAAACGCATTAAAGACAGTATATGAGAAACACGTCTGACAACGACTGCTTTGTAAAAGCACATGATGCTGTGGGGTGTGGCATGTTCCATATCATCTTGTTTATGCAGTTGTATTCTAATAGAAATATAAGTAGAAATATAGATAAAGAGGAAAGCATGAGCATGGCATATTGATTAGCCCATCTTCAAATCACAGGAAGTGAATAAGGGCTCAGAGAGGGCATTCTATCCATTAACTTTTGGTTTGGAATCGTCATTTATTTTTATTCTTCTGGATACTGAAGAACACATCCAGTGTGAGCTAGTGGGACAATACGGCCCTCTCAGTGGAAAAAAGACTAGCTTCAATGATGAAAAAAAATGCTTTTATTTTGTCTTGCTCCACTCTGAAGTTAATATATAAAATGTGCATCACATCTGGAACAAGCAGTGGCACAGACGCCCCACCATAGAGGCACGAAAAGCAGGTACCCTTTGCTGGGACTTAAAAACAATCAAGAATAAAACAAAATCTGTGCGGGTACCGGATACATTATAACAAACCCTTCGGTGGTGATTCAGGTTCACTCATTCCTTAGTGATCCTGTGGCACTCTTAGTCAGGGACACTACTTCTTGAGCAGGGTCACTAACCATGAGGTTCACAAGAGTCTATCTTATGTTAAGAGTGTATTCACAGGAGGCAGCCGAAACATGGGTTGCCAACCATCTCGGAAGATGGGAGAGCATACAGTGATGTAGAACATTTAATTTTTGCTCTTCAAATTGAAAAAGATCTCTCACCTTCTTCGGCATCAGTCACATTCTCTGGGGAGAAAGTCTGGCATTCAGAAACATCAGGAGATGTAGGCCATTCTGTAAAACAAAATTGTATCAAGAGAAGGTCATATGAAAGGCAAGCTGTGGAGACTCAGACTGTACTGATCATTAAATAACTCCATAGTCATAGGCTGAATCACCCAGGGAAGTCCTAACTCTCAGAGGAGTGCAATATGACACACTTTATGAGAGAGGTCTTGAAAGGAAAACGATTGAGAAACTCATCTCCGGAGCTTCAGAGTTGCTGAGAGTAAGTAGGACAGGAATGCTTGGTAAGTAAATAGCCTTTCTTCTGTTTCCTTTTGTCTACACGGAAAGGGTGGATTTATAATGATCACAACCTACTAACCCCTTCTACCAGGAGATTGAAGGAACGAGAGAGATATCTGGGCTGTCTACGTGTGCGCAGCCTCCGCAGGTAAGAGCAGTGGGGCCAGGTGAGGGGTGATTTTGAGAGAGGACCAAAAGGGAAAACCAAATAAATAATTAATTTCCCTGTGTGGTCGTCTCTCTAAATCCCCCCTCACCTGGCCCCACCGCTTCTACCTGCAGCGGCCGTGGCTGGGTGTGCGTCCTCCTAAGTTAGAATCCACATCACAAAAAGTGAACAAAACAAAAAGGATAAAGTCAACGCCTAGGAACAGTCACATTCTGTAAGGCCCTTGAGACCTGTGTGACTACAAGGCTCCCCTGGTCATACTCCCCCATGAGATCTTCCCAATTTAAGATTAGGGACCTAATGTTTGGTGTTGTGTGTATGCCAGCTTGTATTGATTGTGTATGTGCTAACAACATAGGATAATAAGGATCCCCAATCCTCACAAAAGCGGCAGACTTTGAATAGGGCCACTGGTTGAATTCACGTTAAGATGCTGAATGCGAGAACAATAATTGTTCCTCTGCATCCCCTCAGTTTTAAACCATCTCGCTGCCTTCTCAAAAAAAGAATCATTATGAGGAGGCAACCATGACTTTTATTCTGTCCTTTTCAGATCCAATTCCTATTGGATTTGGCTCTCTCCACAGGGTCATACACAAACCGTTTGCCTTCACCCCCCTGTTTTTGAACCAGTTTTTTTGGCGTTTTTAAATAGTTTACAATCAGTTGTTTACAACAAAATTAAATGACTTTACCACTGAAATCACAGAAGTTGATACCAACTATATCCATTGCCATTTTAAAAGGTAGTCTTCCATTTTTTAAGCCAGCTTCCGAAATGTACTTTTGATGTACAAAATTGCATTCATATCCATATTACTAAAATGAATAGATACTCCTTAGTCTTGAGGATACATAAACAGTGCCCTATTTTTCAAATCTTATGATTCTTTGTGCACTTAAGCAAGCAAAGAAGAGCAAAGAAGCCAAATGCCCTCTATAAAATTAATTACCTAAAGCACTGCCTCATCACTTAATTATATATATCAGTTCTGGGTCAGTAAGTGAGGGTACCTGCATAGCGTAATATTCCCGGAAAGGCATCTCGGAGATAAAACTGGTGGTCAAAGGGGAATACACTAAATCTAGGATTAAAAGGCCAAGACCATATCTATCAAAATAGATGGTATTTCAGGGCCTTGTGGAAAGGTCCATGATAGAAAATTTGCTAAAGTGCTGGAGATAGGTTGTTCCAAACCAATTACAGAAATACCCCTACAACCAAGGCAGGCTCACTAGGCAAAACATAATCACTTGTATTGTGGTTGATAATTCTTCATTAAATATTGAATTTTTTTTTTAATGATTATGATTATGATCAGCCAGGAAGGCTGTAAAGATCTAAAAACTACTCACATCCCCATTTATGATATGTTTTGATGTAGCTACTTTGAAAATACCGGATGCTGAGTATGTTAAATATAGTCTGCCACACCAAAGCGAAGACTTTATGAATAATATAAATGTTATGTCAGATCTTGGCCATCCATTGAGTTTACAAGAGTGGGGTAGCAAGGGGGAGGATTCCACCGCAGCAGAACGAGTTTAGTGGGCGGTGGTGGCCCACCCCGCTCTTACCTGAGGCCTCTGGGGGTGGCAAATGCAGGGGCCTCTATGGGCGGCCTAAGGCCTAGCTACGCCACTGGTTTACAGTAGCAATGGGTAACTCATTTTGAGCAAGGAGAAAGAAAAGATTTTTGTTTGCCTTTTTACCACCCACAACACATACTCATATACTTCAGACAGACCTTTTCCATGATCCTCTGAATACACACTGCAGTAGATATTCTCACGTTCACAGAAGCCAACACATACCCAAACTTCTGTAGGGGAAACATTATCAGAAAATGATAAAATATTGAGAAAAATATAAGGTTTACAGCATGCCACAATCATATAGAGGGATCGCTCCCACTTCCGCTCAAACTTCCTACACAGAGATGGGTAAACATTCAAGCACTTCTCGATGATTAGCAAATACAGGACAACATCTTTGGAGCTTAACGAGGCGGGGAAGGCTTTTAGAACTTTAAATCTTTTATATTGCTTTTAGCCTTCAACTGTTTGTATAAGTGAAACAATTATTAAGACTATCGTTTTTGAAATATGTACAATAAAAGGAAATACATTTAGACTCAAAAAAGGAAGAACTGGATATTTATGAATATCCAGCCTCATCAAGAAGCCATTGCTAAGTTTTTATGATTTTGGGTCACACACACTACTTGAGCATCTCTATGCTCTATTGCACAATGCCTATGGTGGGACTGCAATGTACATTTTTCTCAGTCAAAGAGCAGGTACGAAATAAACATCATCAGTACAAGTACCCTTTGGAAATAATCATTTACAGCATAGATATAACCTAACCATTGCATGCTTCTCTCACTCACAGAGTATATGTAGCTTGGCAATCAGTAATGTATGATTTCCTCTTCCACAGAACAGGCACAATTCAACATCAAGCATCAAACAGAGAACATGTCCAGCACAACAGGATCAAAGCAAGCTTCCTTCCCAAATAGAACATGACAGAGCAGGCCCTATTATGGGTGTCAACATATCCAGATTTACAATGAATCAGTGGGTTAAGCATCTATGATGACAGAACTGGTAACACAAGGAAAGCAACAGTGCAAGCTTGCCTCATTATCATATGAGTCACAGTGTGGATACCTACAGTGTAGTCCCACTGAATCAAGGAGCAAGTCTAGCATGGCCATCATCAGTGCAAACATCTCCCTTTCAAAGAATAAGCACAGCACAGGCATGACACCTTCAAGCTTCCTTTGATGAGGGAACATGCACATGATTGACATCACCAATGCGAGCTTCATTCACCCACATAACATGCATAGAATTAGCACCAGGAGAGCAAGTTGCCCTCCTTCACAGAAGAGTGGAGCACAGGCATCAGCACTGCAAGCTTTGCCATGGAGATAAGGGGTGCACACGTTTCTCCCTCTCTGACCATGTTTCACACAATCCCACGCTAAGCACCTCATAGGCATCAACCGAGGAAGACTCCCTCTCTATAACAAAAGGTACACACTGGTCATCAACATTGTAGTGTTCAGCTCAGGATAGTGTAGGCCCAGCATGTCCATCAGAAATGTGTGTTTCACTCTGCTAAAGACCAGGTGTGACATTAGTGTCACCAGTGCAAACGTCCTCTGATGACAGAACATTAGCTGCATGGACATCACCAATGCAAGCTTCCCTCTCTCACAGACTATGTATAGCAAGGTCTTCAAAAGTGCGAGTTGTCCTCCCGCAGGGAGCAGGCATAACAAATGAGTAAAAGTTCAAGGTTTACCCCCCCCCCCCCCCCCCCCACACAGAGCAGATGCAATATGGGCATCAGTAATGCAAGCTTGCCTAACACAAAGAACATGTTCTTCTTGGACATTAGAAGTGCAAGCTCTACTTCCTTACATAACAGGTTTTGCACGGACACCAATAGTGCAAGCTTCCCACACCAACACAAAAGGTATATCATAAACATTAACAGGGTAAGATTCCCTCCCCTAAGAGAACTAGAATGGACATCTGCATTGCAAGCTTCCTTTTCTCACAGAACAGGATTCTTTAGACATCAGAAGTGCACATTTTCTCCTTCTCAGATAAGTACAGTACGGAAGCAGGAGAGGCAGCGACATTCCCTCACAGAACAGGTGCAGCATTGACATTAGAAATGTAAGGTTCCTCCATTACCACTGGACATTAGTAGTGAGCACTTCCCTCTCTCTCTGGACCACTAGGGCAACAGCAGTTTCTGCTTTTATCTTTCCTAGAAAAGGTACAGATTGGAAACCAGCAGTGCAAGCTTCCCTCACTAGCACAAGACACACTGAATGGGAATCTGTAGTGCAATCATACCTCCATCCAACAGACACCGCATAGGCACAGTAAAGAAAGATTCACTCACCCGCAAAACACATACCTTTGTGTATCAGTAGTAGACGCTTTCTTGGTTACTCAAACATGTACAGAATGGACATCAGCAATGCAATCTACCCTCACTCTCTGAACACGCACAGTATCTGCACTGATTTAGGATCCATGTGTGATGCAAGAGGCACCAGCAAAGAAACTTCACTCACACCCAGAACTGATACCTCATGTTTATCAGCAGTAGAAGCTTTTTTGGTACACAAAAGGTTTACAGAATGAACGTCAGCAGTGCAAGCTTCCCTCACTCTCTGAACATGCACATAATCTGCACTGTTCCAGTGTCCATGTGTGATGCCAGGGGCACCAGCAAAGAATATTCCACTCACTCGCAAAACTGATACCTCGTGGATCAGCAGTAGAGACTTTATTAGTTAACAAACCATTTACAGCATGGCCTTCAGCAATGCAGGCTTCCTTCACTCACTGAAGAGGTACGGTATCTGCACTGTTCCTGGGTCTATGTGTAATGTCTGGGGAGATAACAATATTACTCCCGGTCAAAGCCAGCCATGTTTTATGGCATTCTGATGGTTCAAGTACCATTGCAAGAAGGTTAAAGCAGCAGTTTACATAACGAGGTACTACAAATATTGGAAGATTTACCATCCAGGCTATGAAATGAACGCAGTCTTTTACAGTGTACTAATATGTGCTGGACACCGTTCAATTTGTAAAGAATCCACAGTCCAATAATCACCATTTCTCCACAAATATGTTCCAATAGATTCCGTCTAGGCCGAAACCTAAATATATTCTCTGCTAATCCAGCATGTTGATTTTGCACAGTGGATTTAAGCATTTATTTTAATCTCTTCTTACCATTATCATGTGTTTTATTTTACAGAGATATATGTTCCTGTTTCTTCTAACACATAGCTAGTAGAATTTAGTGTGAAGTGTGGTAAGACATTTAAACATATAGAATGTGAGCTAAAGCCCCCATAAGAGCAGAGCTTGCTGCTGTAAAGCACTTTTGGCATGGCTTAATGCAGCTTGCTCCTCGTTCTGTATGTAACCCTGCAGTTTGAATAGTGCAAGTAAGTTATAAAATAAAATATATATATATATATATATATATATATATATATATATATATATATATACATACATACATACATACACACACAAACTGTGTAGAGAAAATGAAGACAATGTGGCCTGTGTAACATACAAGCATTACATTTTGTTGCTGGCCAATGGCTCCACAGTACTTAGAAAGAGGAATTTAAAAAAATGGAGATGCTGTTTGTGCATTCTTCGATATGTAAGTGCAAAGTCTTTGAGCCAACTTTAGTCCCTGTGCTGGCTCTGAGCCCCTCTTGAAGGCATTCACTTCCGCAAGACAGGAGCAGGGCTGGTCCTAAGACTTCTGGGGCCACGGGTGGAAAGGCAATGTGTGAGCCCCTCCCAATTTGCATTCATTATGAAATCACAGAAAATAACATCATAGGAAGCGCCATCAATTGTCTATTGGTGAGCGACTTTAGAAGAACCAACTTTCTTAGTGCGCATATCAGTAAAACAAAAACATAAATATTAACACTTATAAAATAAGCACATAGTTTAGATTTCAATTAAATGGAATACAGTATATTAGTTACACTGGAAGGAAGGGTTTGGTGTGTTCTCTACAAATCTTGTAAGTTCAATCAAATGTTAGCAATTTGTTTCCAGATTAGTGCATTAGCTGAGCCCAAGGCAGCAGCCTATGCCTAGCGCCAGCCCTGAGCAGATGGTATTTGTCATAAAAGTTTCAGTATTGTAGCTCTGACACACCTTTATTTTGTATTGATATGGTCCTGTGTTAAGTTCTAGACAACCCTAAGCATGGGCTTTGTTTTAACATTGGCAGGTTCCTTGTCAACTGTTCATGTCCACTTAAATATAGTTTATTACTCAGTGAACATTCAGGGTCCATCCTCAACTCGAACAAACCGTGTAGCCATCACTCACCCTCTACAAATATATCAACCCTTTTCCTAAGTTCAGAGGTTTTTATGCCAAATTTTTGTCATAGCAGGGCATTGCGCCTGGGAGATACCAGCCCTTCTTTACAGCCCAGGTCCGCATCTTTTTATTTTGACCCAATTCTGGACTCTTACCTTCTTCCTCGTAATCAGGAATGTCCTGGCTGGGTCCGGGTGCATAGGCAAAGTCCGCTGGGGTGAGGCCACTGGGACCCTCCATCGTGTTGCCTCTGACAGCCCTGGTACTTCACCTTTCCTGTCCAGATCTCTCTGCACACTGAAGGTTCTGATGTGATTGTAGTTGCTATGGCCAGGGTTCTGAGTTCTGACATCACACAGACGAGGCCTCAAGCCCTGGTTGCTGTGTACATTTGAAGCCATGGCTTCTCAGGAAAATTCTGAACATTGGAAGCTAACACCCAGAACCACATATCCACACTATAAGTGGCAACATTACATTTATATTATAGTGTTACAGCCTTTAAAATTATAAATTGTATTATCATATTAATTATTGCATATTGAGAAATATCAGAGTGCCAAGCTGGGCCAATGGGGATAGTTCCTTTGCTCTCACACCTCGTTTTTAACCATGCAGTTCAGACAGTAACAGTTAGAGGTGTAAGGTGTAGCATAATGGCGCCTATCTGTCTTTATTTACTTATGAAAGGAGAGCAAATCAATCATTCTAGAAAATAAAGCATGGCCGGGTTTCCAGGAGTTACTTGGCGCCCGATTAACTATTTCTTTGTTCTTTTGGGAATGTATGTAGTATTTTGTGCCATGCAGAGGCTGGCAAATCGCTTGACTTGTCCCCAAAATTCTGAACCATGCATACAAGTTGGCAACAACCTATTGAACATTTTCAGAGAAAATGCTTGACAGTCACACACACTACTTGAGTATCTCTATGCTCTGTAGCAGAATACCTGTGTGGTGGGACCAGGGCCGGACTAACTGTAGCGGGCACCGGGCATTTCCCAGATGGGGGGAGGGGTGGGGGCCCGTTCTGTGGCCGTGGGGTCCGCTTTTGCAGCACTGCTGCAATATCGACCCCCTGTAAGAAAAGAGGGAACGGGGCTTCTAGCTAGCCCCCACACCCCAAAAGGGCTGGTCGAGCAGAAACCTACCGGGGCTGGTTGCTGTTCCCAGTCCAGCCCTGGGTGGGACTGCAATGTAAATGTTTCTCAGTCAAAGAGCAGGTATGGAATAGACGTCATCAGTGCAAGTGCCCTATGAAAATACCCATATACCGCATGGATATAACCATTGCAAGCTTCGGTCACTCACAGAATATATGGAGCTTGGGCATCAGTAATATGTACTGCCTCTTTCACAGAACACGCACAATTCAACATCAAGCATCAAACAAAGTACATGTCCAGCACAAAAGGATCAGAGCAAGCTTCCTTCTCTAATAGAACATGACAGAACAGGCACACTATGGGTATCAACAGAGCAAGCCTTGATCACAAAAAGAATGAATCAGTGGGACAAGCATCTATGGATGATAGAACTGGTAACACAAGGAAAGCAATAGTGCAAGCTTCCCTAATTATTATATAAGGCGCAGCGTGGATACCTACAGTGTAGTCCTCACTGCATCAAGGAGCAAGTCCAGCATGGCCATCATCAGTGCACACTTCTCCCTTTCACAGAATAAGCACAGCATGGGCATGACACCTTCAAGCTTCCTTTGATGAGGGATCATGAACAGCATTGACATCACCAATGCAAGCTTCATTCACTTACCTAATATGCATTGAATTAGCACCGGGAGAGGAAGTTGCCCTCCTTCACAGAAGGATGGAGAACAGCCATCAGCACTGAAAGGTTTCCTTGCTACAACCACAGGGACACCATGGAGATAAGCGTTGCACACGTTCCTCCCTCTCTGACCATGTTTCACACCCTCCCACACTAAGCACCTCATGGGCATCAACTGAGCAAGACTCCCTCACTATAACAAAACGTACACACTGGGCATCAACATTGCAGTGTTCACCTCAGGATAGTGTAGGCCCAGCATGTCCATCAGAAATGAGTGTTTTCCTCTCTTGAAGACCAGGTGTGACATTAGAAATACGGAACATTTAGAATGGAGCAGCTCCACTGAGCTCCTGCCCTACAACATCAGTGCGCCCCCTTTAAATCATGCTATTTAAAAACAATATCATGTTCGTGTTTACTTGTACAAATAAATCCACACGCAGCATTGCCTACGGAACCCTTTAACGGCCATGGCCAATCGACACCGAGATACCACGGTAAGCGAGCGCCATAACCAATCAGGTGCTCGCTCTAGATTTAGCCGGGTCTGAGTCTAATCACGTGACACGGAGAGCCAATGAGAAACTTGTAACTGTAAATAAATATCACACGCCCCAAACACTCGGCGATCCGGTGCTGAGGAGACGCCGAGGAGTCCTTTGCCAGTGGTATTTACTTTACTTTGCAGCACACGAAGCTTTTGGAAACGGAGCTCCCGGTGAGACTAGATTAGCTTTTCCTAATGTCCGCCTGCGCGGGGCTGTTTCCTTTTGTCTTGAATAGATACATTTTCACGGGAGGACAGACCGCACTTACCGAGTGGGAGTGGGTCCCCGACTTTTCAAAACTGATGAATGTAATGGTATGAAAGTCGATGCTATAGCCAGGTAATTTACATCCCCGCAGTGTGGCTGGTTGGCAATGATATACAGCACACAGTGCAAACACAGATAGCTCCTTACACGTGCTTTCTTTCTTTGATTTACAGCACCCAAACCACAGTACTTTGCTGGCAGTGGCTTTTTTAAAAAACATCTTTGCCCTGAAGAAATTGCCTGAATATTGACCATGGCAATGAAACATGTCGGCAGCGAGTTGTAAGCGAATCGATAGGGAGTATTCGCTTCTCTCTTTGTTTTATATATGTGTTTACTGTTAGCGGACAGGAGAATACAAATAAAGAGGTCCTTATTCTTGTGCGCTCAGTATTTGTTTTGTTATATGTTGAACGTTGTTAGTCCTTGTCACATATAAGTTTGTGTTCACTGCACCATTCACTGTCTTTTCCTTTTGGGAGTCGGTCACGTTTCCGTTAAGCTAGTTGATACCAATGATGAGAACAGGGCCACCCTGGTGAGTACCAACCAGGGGCCCCAATGGTGGTGCGCCCGTGAGGTGTCTTCTAGCTACTCACACATTTTTTTCATGTGTCGTCTCTCTTGTGAATGTATGTCCTGTGTTGTCTAAAGTTAGATGTTTCAGAGATTGGCTACTTTTATGACTTACTGGCAAGTATCTGGAGTAATACACCTACTGTCAAACTTAAAGGTGTGTTGGAATGATCTTTAGACATATCCACGCATACCCACAGATATACACAAAACGATTGCCTTGCGGACTAGGTCACGTTGTCTTTTTGGTGACATTAGAGTCACCAGGGCAAACTTCCTCTTATAACAGAACATATGCTGCCTGGACTGCACCATTGCAAGCTTCTCTTGATAATTAAACATATGCTGCATGGACATTGCCAGTGCAAGCTTCCCCTGATAATTGAACAAATGTTGCGTGGGCCTCTACAGTACAAGCTTCTCCTGATAATTAAACATATGCTGCATGGACATTGCCAGTGCAAGCTTCCCTTGATATTGAACATATGCTGAATGGGCCTCTCCAGTGCAAGCTTCTCTTCATAATTAAATATATGCTGCATGGACATCACAAGTGCAAGCTTCTCTTGATAATTAAATATATGCTGCATTGACATCACAAGTGCAAGCTTTCCTAGATAATTAAACATATGCTGCATGGACCCACCACTGCAACCTTCCCTTGATAAATGAAAATATGCTGTGTGGGCCTCTCCCGTACAAGCTTCACTTGATAATTAAACATGTGCTGCATGAGCCTCTCCAGTGCAAGGTTCTCTTGATAATTAAACATATGCTGCATGGACATCGCCAGTGCAAGCTTCACTTGATAATTAAACATGTGCTGCATGTGCCTCTCCAGTGCAAGCTTCCCTTGATAATTAAACATATGCTGCATGGACATCACAAGTGCAAGCTTCCCTTGATAATTGAACATATGCTGAAGGGACCTCGCCAGTGCAAGCTTCCCTTGATAATTGAACATATGCTGCTTGGTCCTCTCCAGTGCAAGCTTCCCTTGATAATTAAAGACATGCTGCATGGACATCACAAGTGCAAGCTTCCCTTGATAATTAAACACATGCTGCATGGACATCACAAGTGCAAGCTTCCCTTGATAATTGAACATATGCTGAAGGGACCTCGCCAGTGCAAGCTTCCCTTGATAATTGAACATATGCTGCTTGGTCCTCTCCAGTGCAAGCTTCCCTTGATAATTAAACACATGCTGCATGGACATCACTAGTGCAAGCTTCCCTTTATAATTAAACATATGCTGCATGGACCTCACCAGTGCAAGCTTCCCTTGATATTTAAACATATGCTGCATGGACATCGCCAGTGCAAGCTTCCCTTGATAATTGAACATATGCTGCATGGGCCTCTCCAGTGCAAGCTTCCCTTGATAATTAAAGGTATGCTGCATGGAAATCGCCAGTGGAAGCTTCCCTTGATAATTTACAATATGCTGCCTGGACCGCTTGATTGCAAGCTTCCCTTGATAATTGAACATATGCTTCATTCACCTCACCAGTGCAAGCTTCCCTTGATAATGAAACATATGCCGCATGGACCTCTCCAGTGCAAGCTTCCCCCGATAATTAAACATATGCTGCATGGGCCTCTCCAGTGCAAGCTTCCCTTGATAATTAAACATATGCTGCATGGACCTCAGCAGTGCAAGCTTCGCTTGATAATTGAACATATGCTGCATGGGTCTCTCCAGTGCAAGCTTCCCTTGATAATTAAACACATGCTGCATGGACCTCACCTGTGCCAGCTTCCCTTAATTTTGAACGTATGGTGCATGGGGGCCTCTCCAGTGCGAGCTTTCCTTGATATTTAAACATATGTTGCATGGACATCACCAGTGCAAGCTTCCCTTGATCAATAAATATATGCTGCAAGGACATCACCAGTGCAAGCTTCCCTTGATAATTAAACATATGCTGCATGGACATCCCCAGTAAGAGCTTTGCTTGATAATTGAACAAATGCTGCATGGGCATCTCCAGTGCACCCTTCTCTTGATAATTAAACATATGCTGCATGGACCTCACCTGTGCAAGCTTCCCTTGATAATTTAAACACATGCTGCATGGACATCGTCAGTGCAAACTTCCCTTGATAATTGAACATATGCTGCATGGACCTCTCCAGTGCAAGCTTCCCTTGACAATTGAACATATCTGCATGGACATCACAAGTACCAGCTTCCCTTGGTAATTAAAAATATGCTGCATGGGCCTCTCCAGTGCAAGCTTTCCTTGATAATTAAACATATGCTGCATGGACATCACAAGTGCAAGCTTCCCTTGATAATTGAACACAAGCTGTCTGAACATCGCCAGTGCAAGCTTCCCTTGAATATTGAATATATGCTGCATGGACCTCACCAGTGCAAGCTTTCCTTGATAATTGAACATATGCTGCATGGCCCACCTCAGTGCAAGCTTCCCTTTATATTTGAATATATGCTGCATTGACCTCACCAGTGCAAACTTCCCTTGATAATTGAACATATGCTGCATGGACCACGCCAGTACAAGCTTCCCTTTATAACTGAACATATGCTTCATGGACATCGTCAGTGCAAGCTTCCCTTGATAATTAAACATATGCTGCATGGACATCGCCAGTGCAAGCTTCCCTTGATAATTGACAATATGCTGCCTGGACCTCTTGAGTGCAAGCTTCCCTTGATAATTGAACTTATGCTGCATGGACCTCTCCAGTGCCAGCTTCTCTTGATAATTGAACATATGATGCCATGGACATCTCCAGTGCCAGCTTCCCTTGATAATTGAACATATGCTGCATGGACTTCACAAGTGCAACTTCCCTTAATAAATGCAAATATGCTGCATGGGCCTCTCCAGTGCAAGCTTCCCTTCATAATTAAACATATGCTGCATGGACCTCACCTGTGCAAGCTTCCCTTGATAATTAAACATACGCTGCATGGACATCGCCAGTGTAAGCTTCCGTTGATAATTAAACATATGCTGCATGGACCTCACCTGTGCAAGCTTCCCTTGATAATTGAACGTATGCTGCATGGGCCTCTCCAGTGCAAGCTTCCCTTGATAATAAACATATGCTGCATGGACATCACAAGTGCAAGCTTCCCTTGATAATAAACATATGCTGCAAGGACATTGTCAGTGCAAACTGCCCTTGATAATTAAACATATGCTGCTTGGACATCACGAGTGCGAGCTTCATGTGATAATTGAACAAATGCTGCAAGGGTCTTTCCAGTGCAACCTTCCCTTTATAAATGTACTCATGCTGATGGGCCTCTCCAGTGCAAGCTTCCCTTGATAATTTAAACAAATGCTGCATGGACATCACAAGTGCAAGCTTCCCTTGATAATTAAACACATGCTTCATCGACAGTTTGGGTGCCAAAATGATGGCCAAAATGATGGCCTATGCCGATGACACCCAACTTCTCTTCACCGGGAAAGGTAATGATTTACAGACTGGGAAAGCCCAGCACTGTCTGTCGTCTGTATTTGCCTGGCTGGCCCAGGCCAGCCTGAAATGTAATGAGGAGAAATCCTAAATACTTCTTTACGGACAATTCCCAATAGCCTTTAAAGAATCATTATGGCCCACAGGTTCTCCTTGTCCTACCAGTGATTGTGGGATAGCCAAGAACTTAGGGATTTGGTTTGGGGCTGATATGTGCTTCCGAGAACAGATCAAAAGATTAGCGGGAACATGTTTTGGCACCCTTACAACCCTAAGGAAATTCTTCCCTCTCCTCCCTAGAGCAGCTAAAGAGGCTGTGGCCAGGGCTCTCATACTCTCGCGATTGGATTATGCCAATGCTTTGTATGTTGGCGCCCCTGCGTTTCTTTTAGGGAAACTGCAGGTGGTACAAAATGCGGCGGTTAGGCTCCTTTCTGACATCACTAGGAGACTAAGTGTCCGCAAACAACTATGCGAACTTCATTGGCTTACGGTGACCCAAAGAGTATGTTATAAGGCATTAGTCCTGACTCACAAAGCTCTCCATGGGCTCTGTCCAGCCTACTTGAGAGCCAGGTTTGAATTCTACCAGCCACCGCGACAATTACGCTCGGCTGCACTTAGAAACCGGGTTGTCCCTAGGTTTCGGAAAACTCGCCTTGGTGGCCAATCCATGGCGGTCAGAGCGGCCATTATGTGGAACAGCCTGCCAAACCAATTACGGCATACGACGGATTTAGCCATTTTTAAAAAACTACTAAAAACACATCTGTTTAAACAAGCTTTCTAGATTGCTGGTGTATGCTGCCTTTGTTTCCTCTACGCGCCAGGACAGTCTCGACTAACAGTGCGCGATATAAATCAGCCTATAACATAACATAACATATCATGGACATCACTATTTCAAGCTTCCCTTTATATTTAAACATATGCTGCATGAACCTCACCAGTGCAAGCTTCCCTTGATATTTAAACATATGCTGCATAGACATCACAAGTGCAAGGTTCCGTTGATAACTGACCATATGCTGCATGGACATTACAAGTGCATGCTTCCCTTGATAATTAAACATATGCTGCATGGACCTCACCTGTGCAAGCTTCCCTTGATAGATAAACGTATGCTGCATGGACCTCGCCAGTGCAAGCTTCCCTTGATAATTGAATGTATGCTGCATGGGCCACTCCAATGCAATCTTCCCTTGATAATTAAATATATGCTGCATGGACATCACACGTGCAAACTTCCCTTGATATTGAACATATGCTGCATGGACCTCGCCAGTGCAAGCTTCCCTTGATAATTGAACATATGCTGCATGGACATCACCAGTGAAAGCTTCCCTTGATAATTAAACATATGCTGCATGGACCTCACCAGTGCAAGCTTTCCTTGATAATTGAACATATTCTGCATGGACATCACCAGTGCAAGCTTCCCTTGCTAATTGAACATATGCTGCATGGACATCGACAGTGCAAGCTTCCCTTGATAATTGAACATATGCTGCACGGAACTCTTGAGTGCAAGTTTCCCTTGATAATTGAACATATGCTTCATGGACCTTTTCTAGGTTGCTGGTTGCTGGACACACCGGGATTTCGCAGGAGCAGGTTCGAGGTGGAGACAGGCCAGTAGGGCTGGGGCCAAATCAATGGCCATCTTCCTCTTGTTAGCTTCAGCATGGCTGTTCAGTCCTTCTTCTTCTCTTCTTGTTGCAAGTTCTTGTCTGAGGAGGCAAGGTTCAGAGGTGCCCCTAAATACTAGATTTAGGGGCATTACAGGAGGGTAAAAGACAGGGACCAATGAGTCCCTTCCCTTGGGTGGGTACACCCCCTATTATGCCATCCTCCAGTGGGAGGGGGGCATGAGCTTGTCCCTGGTTTGCTGAGTCCCCCATCTTCAAGATGGCGTGGACTGAGAGTTGTGCTTCACCTCGCCTCCCCCATCTGAGGGGTGGAGTTGACAGAGGTGGGCAAAACTCTCTATTCCTTACTTGTCTATTGCGCCAGTTCTCCCGCCCAAAGTGGGGGTCAGAACCTGTGGAGACCAGTTGCTGAGAGCAGCAAGTGGCCTGGGGAAGCTCACAAAGGCAGAAAGCCTTTGAAGCTTCCCCTTTGTGAACCCTGCCCATCCTGGGGGAGGAGGCTTGGCACCTCATCCCAGGATGTGCATTGTTTCAGGCCCCAGAGAGCAGTAGCCTCTCGACCCAGGGGTCCCGAAACATGTCTGGTTGTGGCAGCTAAAAGCAGCCAGTCAGCCTGGACACTAGAGGTGGGTTAGGTTTAAGGGGGCATCTCTAAGATGCCCTCTGTGTGCATTTTCCATTAAATCCGACACTGGCATCAGTGTGGGTTTAATGTGCTGAGAAGTTTGATACCAAACTTCTCAGTTTTAAGTGTAGCCTTTATGGTGCTGTGGAGTTCATAATGACAGCACCATATACTCTTAATGGCAGAACTGCACTTACAATGTCTAAGAATGGACTTAGACACTTTAGGGTACAGGGCTCATGCACCTGTACCCTCACCACTGGTATAGGGCATCCAGCTAGAGGGGTGACTGATCTATTGGGACACAGAGATGTGTGCCATTTTGATTCTTCACTTTGTTCTGCACCAAAACACGCAGCCTGTAAAGGCAGTGTGTGTGTGTGTGTGTGTGTGTGTGTGTGTATGGGTACAGGACCTCTAAAGGTGGCACAATAAGTGCTGCAGCCTTTAGAGGCCTTCTCTGGTCACAGTGCCCTGGGTACCTATAGTGCCATTTACCAGAGCCTACCTTGTGGCCAGAGATGCCAATTGGGTTTAGGCTTCAATGCAGTTTTAGGGCAAGAACATAGGCCCTGGGTATTTGATTATCAGAAGCCCAGGGCTCACTCAGTCAAAGCACATCAGCAATTAAGCAAAACGTGTGGGCAACAATGCAGATAGAGGGCACTTTCTCACAAACATATGCTGCATGGGCATCACCAGTGCAAGCTTCCCTTGATAATTGAACATATGGTGCATGGATCTTTCCAGTGCAAGCTTCCCTTTATAATTAAACACATGCTGCATGTACATCACTAGTGCAAGCATCCCTCTCTTAAAGACTATGTACTGCATGTTCTTCAAAAGTGCGAGCTGTCCTACCACAGAGAACAGGCACAACAAATGAGTAGAAGTGCATGCTTTACACCCCTAAGAGCAGATGCAAAATGGGCATCAGTAATGCAGGCTTCCCTAACACAAAGAACAGTTTCTTCTTGGAAGTTCAAGCTTTACTCTCTGAATTAACAGGTAATGCATGGAAACCAATAGTGCAAGCTTCCCACACCAACACAAAAGGTATATCACAAACATTAATAGGGTAGGATTCACTCCCTCAGAGAACTAGAATGGACATCTTCAACAGGATTTTTATAGACATCAGAAGTGCACATTTTCTCCTGCTCAGATAAGAACAGTATGGCAGCAGGAGTGGCAAGGACAGTCCCTCACATAACAGGTGCAGTATAGGCATTAGAAATGTAAGGTTCCTCCAGTAGCAAAACAGGTACACAGTGGGCATTAGCAGTGAGCACTTCCCTCTCTCTCTGGGCCACTTTTGCAACAGCAGTTTTGGCTTTTATCTTTTATAGAAAAGGTGCAGAATGGAAACCAGCAGTGCAAGATCCCCTCACTAGCACAAGAGACGCTGAATGGGAATCTGTAGTGCAATCATCCCTCCATCCAACAGACACTGCATAGGCACAGCAAAGAAAGCTTCACTCACCCGCAAAACTCATACCTTATGTGTATCAACAGTAGAAGCTTTCTTGGTTAACCCTTTGCGTGCTGGTGACGGAACAACTCCGTCACCAGCCACGGACGCGCTGTGCTAATGACGGAGTGGTTCTGTCACGGCCCGGCTGCCGCGCCTGCGTGGCATCAATTCTGCGCCTGCGCTGAGCGTTCTATTAAGCAGGCGGGGCCATGACGGAACCACTCCGTCACAAGCGCAGCGCGCCCGTTGCTCGTGACGTTGTGGTTCCGTCACGAGCCTGGCGGCGCCGCGCTGACCCCCCTCCTCCCCAGCGCCGCAGCAGAATTACCGCCGCGGCCAAGGGCTTAAACAAACATACACAGCATGGACATCAGGAATGCAAGCAACCCTCACTGTCTGAACATGCATGATATCTGCACTATTTAAGGGTCCATGTATGAAGCCAGGGCACCATCAAAGAAAGCTTCACTCACCCACAAAACCGATACCTCGTGGATCAGCAGTAGAGACTTTCTTGGTTAACAAAACGGTTACAGCATGGACTTCAGCAGTGCAAGCTTCCTTCCCTCTCTGAAGAGGTACACAGAATCTGCACTGTTCCCCGGTCCATGTGTAATGCCAGGGGTGATAACAATATTTCTTCTGGTCAAATCCAACCATGTTTTTTATGGCATTCTGATGGTTCGACTACCATTACATGAATGTTAAAGCAGCAGTTTCCATAACAAGTTACTACAAATAATGGAAGATTTCCCATCCAGGCAATGAAATTAAAGCAGTCTTTTGCAGTGTACTAATATGTGTCGGACTGTTATCAATTTGTAAAGAATCCGCAGTCTAATATCCACCATTTCTTAACAAATATGCTCCAATGGATTCCGTCTAGCACCACTAGGCCGAAACCTAGATATGCTTGCTACCAATGCATCATGTTATTTTTGCAACATCATCAAATTATTTTGCCCAGTGGATTTAAGCACTTATTTGAATCTCTTCTTTCATTATCATGTGTTTAATTTATAGATTTTGCTGTTACTGTTTCTAACATAGCTAGTAGAATTTGGTGTGAAGAGTGGTAGGACATATATATATATATATATATATATATATATATATATATATATATATATATATATATGCAGTCCTGGTCCCGTCCAATAATGGCGGAACCGAAAGGTCAGGACCTCAAAAGCCACACGCCCAGCAATCTGAAATAGCCTCGCAAAAATCAGGAATCCGAAAATGGATGACAGGGAAGACGCTTTATTAAATAAAGGTGACGCGTTTCGCTCTACACGGGAGCTTGTTCACACATATATATATTCACTGGGTTACGAGAAACAAACTATACCTGGCTGATGATCTTTAACTATGGCAGCACCTGTCCTGAGTTGCTTGTGGTCCGATTCAGGGAGGACCTGGCCTGGTAGTTTGGTCTTGTCTGTTCCCATTGGAACAGGGATAAAACTGACTTGCATATGGCTGGGTCCAAACTGAGGTAGCAGGATGTGAAAAATAATGGATTGGGATGCAGCAGGCGTAATTATCAGTTGATGCGCAGCCCCACCTCCCCATATCGCCTTGAGACCCCTTCGGGTGAGTAGCTGCACTCTATAAACCCCTGATTGATTGTGAATAATTCAGTTATTCCCTCCGTCACTTTTTGTAGACATGTTTCTGGAGAGTAAAATACAGCCATTATTTGGGCGCATTGGACCCATAACCCCAAAAGGCCACACTCCCACTGCGCTTGCTGCACTATTGATATCTATGCCCTTCAGAGGGACCTCTTGCAACACTGGTCTATGGCTGCAAAGCCCAGGGAAGGCCTAAAGCTGCAGGCTTCCTTCCTTATGCCTCTCAGCAGTGGACCATGGCTGGTAGGCCTTATGGAGGATGGACCTTTCCTGACCTTCGCAGCTCTAGATCATGGCTGTGAGGTGCATGGGAGAAGGGACCAGTGGCATAGTAATGGGCCTTGATGCAAGAAGATGATGCTGCCAGTAAAGCGCAGCCATAATCTGGGTGCATTGGTTCCAGAACATCCAGGATCCCTGGTGCCACTGCCCCTTCTGCACTACTGATAGCTACAACCCTGAAAGGGGGCCCCTAATGAGCCTCACAGCCATAGTCCTGCTCTGCTAAGCTCATGGACTGGTGCCTCTTCCCCTGAGTGTTGAACTATGGCTGACTCTAATGCCTATTAGAGGGAGGACCTCTCTAATGCCTCACAGATCTGGAACATGACTGTACTAGCACCCATAGCCCCATTGTTGTGCTACTTGTCTCTCTAATATGGGCATCTCAAAGGAGAGGCACCCCCTCACTCTTGCCCACTGTCTGCACAGTAAAATAAAGCAATAATTTGGGAAAATTGAGTACTTAATACACCTGGGCCCAGCACCACTGCACCCGCTACACTACTGATGGCGATGCTGCAAGCTGATGGCTATGCCAGGGCAGAAAGGAAATGTGCAAGACCCTCTAATTGCATGCAACGTGAAATCACAGGAAATTGAATCACCGGACATGGACCTTGACATTGACCTATGCACAGAGCCATGGTACAGTGCTGTGAGACAGTTTCAATGAGGCCTAAGGGAGGGGCCCACATGAGGTGCCCTTCCCCACCTCCTGGGCTTCTCAGACATGGTGTAGCACTGAGAGGATTAGGGGAGAGACCCCACTAGCCCATGAGCCTCACAGCAACATAAGCATTAGAGCAAGGCCCAGTGGAAAGGTGCCCTCTGCATGGCCTGGCTATGCTACAACATGGCTACGAGGCATAGGATACGGACCTCCACTCTTCTAGGCCTTGCAACCATGGTCTAGTACCGCGATGCCCAGAAAAAGGGACCCAGGATAGGGCAACCCTCTATCATTGGTCTCACAACAATAGTGTAGCACTGCAAGACCAGGGATGTGTGTTCATTTCCATATACCACCTCACCATGACCCACAGCTGTGAGACTCATCAGAGTGTTTTCCCATTCTCCGACCTCACAGCTATCATGTAGTGCTGCAAAGCATCTGGGATGTGGCCTTACTACCCTGGACTTCAAAACCATGGTCTGGTGCTGCACGACCTAGGGAAGGAGAGTCCCCTTCCCTGGGCCTCACAGCCATGGTCCCCAGTCATCGCTGCAAGAGCCAAGTAGGGACTTCACGGGAGAATGTATGCCTTTGGAGAAACACTGCACACGTGGAGAAACATTTTGTGTGCAGAGACTTCAGAAGATGTTTATTGGGGAGCAGAGGAACTAAGAGTCACCTAGCAGATTCTAGGGGTTTCATTCTAAATACCCCCTCTAAAGCAGGTCATGTTAAAAGTTAACTCAGCTGGAGATCGCATTTCTAAAGTGTGATTACTCTTCATGCTATGTTTGACTTCTATTCCCTTTACCACCAATTGGAGTTGGGCTTGACTGTTCACAATTGCAAATTTCGAGCAACATGTTTAGAAAAGCAACAGTAGTAAATCAGTATCTACCATACATACTGTCCAGTAAGTACCCACTGCCACAGGACCTGGTCTAACTAGTACGTTTTAACCCCGGACCAAGGATATTTGGCATCTAATCATCATGTTCTAAAGCTGATCATGGCCGGACACAGAGTGACAATTTCCTTGGAGAGGCAGCCCCTTAGCCTAATCATCAGACTTACTGAGATCCCAGTTGTAGTCTAGTGGACTAGTTGGAGATATGCAACCAGGAGACGCATTTTTTTATCCTTGCCGCCCATTTGTCCAAATTGTGTGCTCTTGGGCAATAATGTTTCTGAATTTATTGCCAGGGCCACTGGGATTATGCGATTGAGTGGCGACTGCATTTTTCTCATATTTATAGATTTATCACCTAATCTATCATCTGCTGCATAATCTGCAGGTTTTAACAAAAACAATTGTTGTTTCTAGCTCAAATGGTTCAAATGTTCCTATTAACACAGCAACATGTGTTGCCTTGCATCAGAAAATCCTTTGAAAAGCTGTACTGGTTACCTTTCTGTTGTTTATTGCTATTTTGAATGTTAAACTGGTACCAATTAATTGGAACCAATGCCAAGCAGTGTTATGTGCAAAAATGACCATATATGGAAATAATAAAATAATAAAATGTACTGAATTATGCCGCATAATATGCCTTTTTGGTGCATAATTTACTCATCGCTGCCGCATAATTTTACCCTACTCTACCATATAGTTCCAGTGGCTCTGCTAATTACTCTGCTACTCCCTTTTTGGGAAGATTGGGAGTACTTTTATTCAACGTGAAAACTGGAATTCACTGAGATTTCTAAAAATTTACTGAAGAATTCCTGAGAGAAGGGAGGTGCCCAGTGATATGTACAAGTCATCTAAATGCAATACAGTGGTAAATATATAGGGTCTCATTTATGAGAAATGACGCATCGCTGCGTGAAAGCAGCTATGCGTACTTCTCAGTGCGCCCTCCTTGCAACACTAATGTTGCACCATATTTACAATATGACGCATCATGTCGCAAGGAAGGACAGATTCGTCAGTATAACTGACGTATCTGTCAGCACAAAAAGGGGCAACTCCAGCAAAGTTCCTTTTACATGGGGCAAGCCTCATGTCAAAGGGCCTGCATCACCCTTACGCCTGCCATGAGGCAGGCGTAAGGTTTTGAGGCATTGGCGTCCTAGAAGTGACACAGCGAAATCTCATAGATTTTGCTGCACCACTCCTACGACCCTTTCTTGCGGTGGTACGCCCGCCCTGCATACATTATACCTGGCACAGGTATAATGTAGCGCAGGTGTTTACTAAGTGACGCACCTACCTAGATGCGTCACTTCATAAATATGACATCTTTTTTATGCCACTGGTGCGTCACAAAAAGTGACGCCCCGGTGGTGCAAAAGTGACTCAGGGGCTTATAAATGAGCCCCATAGTCTTTGCAACAAGTAGCAGTCTACTGCCGTCCTGGGTCTACTAATTTAACAAACTGTTTGATACTGGGCAAATAACACTCTCTGTGGGCCTCATCCACTGATCTGACTATACGGCAGCACTTTGAAACATGCTTGATGTGAGAAATACCCACCAAAAGCGTACTCCCTGGCTCTGGCACTGCTTGAGGTCCAGTTAGAACAACAAGTCCATAAAGAGCCAAGCTTTCATGTAGCATCTGCCTGCCACCCTCCGTCTAACCAGGATGTTGCATTACAGCTAGAGGTGCTGACTTTATACATGGGCAACCAGCTTCCAGTCTTGGCATCAGCTCAAGATCCTGTGATTCTGGGCAAATCACTTAATCTCCCTCTGCCTAAAACATGTTAAGCACTCCAATACCTTTGGGTCCCGTTTGTGCTATAGAAAATTGCAAAAAATGGGTTTCATCCCTCATTCAAGGTTGTATGCAACTAGGGTTTCCACCTGGCTGGTTTTCTGTCCTGTTCTGTTCTTTTCCATGTCCTGGCTGGTACAAAATCACCTAAAGCTGTTATTTTTAGGCCTTATCAGTACATATTCAAAACTTCACATATAAACAGAAAACTCATTTAAACTTATTCTAGAGCTGCGCCCATTCCTGAGTAATAATTCATGTAAACAAAGACACAAACGACTTGTTACAAATAATACGTATGCTTTTGTTTAAAGTAGTAGTTAGTATTGTGTACCGGTCTTTGCATGCTCCTAAAACAGCAACGAATGGCCTGGATTTGTCTCCAGGAACGGTGACAACCCTATTTGCATCCCGATATTTGACGGTGATCCTGAACCTGCATGGTGAGGGCCCCTCCTGTGCAGCAACGCCTCCTCTCAGACACTGACAAGCATCTTTTTCACAGCTCATCAAGGGCTGAAATAGTGAGAGCTGCTTGTCGTTCCGAAGGGTCTTCCCCTGTGCCTGGTAGTGCGCCACATACCTGCGAGGCAGTGTCAGACTGGGATCACAAATCAGGTGCGGCATTTAAGTTCAACCGGCCTCCAGGGAGAGGGGAGGGTGCTGGCGAAAACACCACTGCTGCGTGCTCTTTTGTTACAAAGGGCTTATTTTCGGCCCCCACTATAAAAAACGACCCCCACCATTCCGGCCCTAAGGGGAATCGCCCGGTGCCCACTACAGCCAATCCGGCCCTGCTGTGAGGCCTGGAGACAGGTGACCCTCCCCTGGGCCTCACAGCACTGGAACATAGGTGCGAGGACGTGCAAGGCCACGTGAGACCCCATATTGGTGGACTGAGGTCTGTGTCCCGGGCCGCTGCCCAATGCTAGCACCATCCCTGAGCACATTATATTTATCCTAAAATGTTTTAGTATTGTAGCTCTGTCACTCCTTTATTTTGTATTTATATGGTCGAGTATGAAGGTCTAGACAGCCCTAAGCATGGGCTTTGTTTTAACATTGGCAGGTTCCTTGTCCACTGTTCATGTCCACTTAAACATAGTTTATTACTGAGTGAATATTCAGGGTCCAACCTCGACTCGAACAAACCGTGTAGTCATCACTCACCCTCTATAAATACATCATCTCCTTAAGTTCATAAGTTTTTATGCCAAGTTTGTGTCATGGGGGTGCATTGTGCCTGGGAGATACCCCGCCCTTCTTTACAGCTCAGGTCCGCATCCTTTTATTCTGATCCCATTCCGGACTCTTACCTTCGTCCTTGTAATCAGGAAGGTCCTGGCTGGTTCCGGGTGCATCAGCAAAGTCCGCTGGGGTGAGGCCACTGGGACCCTCCATTGTATTGCCTCTGAGGGCCCTGGTACTTCACCTTTCCCGTCCAGATCTCTCTGCACACTAAAGGTTCTGATATGACAGTAGTTGCTATAGCCAGGTTTCTGAGTTCTGACATCACACAGACAAGACTTCAAGCCCTGGTCACTGTGTAGATTAGAAGCCATGGCTTCTCATGAACATTCTGAGAAAAGGCTTAGCTGGGACAGAATATGAAAACCACAGCACCAGACGATATTGCGCTGTTTCATAAAACTCTTTTAGAGTTTATATGCAGCGATGTGCGAAACTTTTTTATTCATGGGAAAAAAACTACGCTGAATGTCATTTTTTTAATCAAAGTGGAGATGTGTAGTAGCATTGTAGCATAAATAAGTGTAACAGAGACACTTATATTCAGAAGAAGAATTCTTTATTGATAAAAATAAATTGAAGAGGTAGAGAAGGAAAGATGCAGCAGAAGTGAAGCTCAGGTGAAGAATGAATCATAACATTCTTAAACAGCAAACTGAGTTACCAATATTACATATACAAGATTCTACTCTTACCTAGACAATATTCTTACACCACTTTCTTTAAAGGAATATGCCATTACTACAAATCCATTTCGTTAATGTCATTTAAATGAATAAAGAGTATATAAAACAACAAAGGAAACAAAACAAACACAACATTAAAAACAAACAAAATTCTGAAATTTCTCTGGAGTGACAACTCGCATTCCACCCCTCATGGACTTGTTTAAAACACCCCCTTCTTGAACAACCATACTTTCCTTCAATATAGACTCTTCCACAGGTAGTTGATTATGAGAGTCAACACAATGAAATTCACTACTACTATGGTTGTCACCACCCTTATCACTAGAAGAAGAATCCACAGACCCATCACAAAATAAAGGGTGAGAATCTACTGGGTGAGAATCTGCTGGACCCTCCAAAGAAACCAGATCTTGCCTCTGGAGCCCTAAAGACCCTACTCTCCCCTTTTTCCAAATTTGGTAAAACTTCTAACCACCAATATGCTACCATCAACCAATTCAACAGTATTCCTCATAACTTTGGTAATTACCCTGGGATCAGAAAATTTAGACTGGAACTTCCCTGACTTCCTACTTGATTTGACCCTAACACATTGTCCTACTTTGACATTCACCTCTTTGGTACCATGCTTAGCGTCAAAATATAATTTATTCTTACATTGAGACCTAATGATGGACTGTTTCACTTGATCAGAATCCCAATCGCACTTTTTACTCCTACCAATCCATCCTGGATTTAACCTAGAGTGAGGAAATCTTCCCCTCATCAAACAAAACTGACTTTATCCAATCGTATCATGTACTGTGACTCTATATGACCAAATCAATTTGTTCAGTTCATCATCCCAATTCTTGTTCCCTCTCTTTGCCAATTGCAAAACATCTTTCAAAACCCTGTTCATTCTCTTCACCACAGAATTTCCTCTGGGATGATATAAAGTGGTGAATCTTTGTTCAATGCCAGTATTGACCATACATTTTTTCATTAAATGAGACCTAAATTGCACACCATTATCGGTTGAAATGGATGCTGGAAAACCTTCCCTTAAAAAACACTTATCCAAAAAAGTAATCACACCCTGTGTATCCACAACTGTGACTACTTCTACCTCAATCCATCTAGAAAATAAGTCCACAAGAACTAATATGTACTTAGAGATACCATCTTGCCAAACAACTGGACCCATTATATCCAACGCAACGTGTTCCCATGGTAAACTTGGACAACCCAATGACGACATTGGAGGATCAAGAGTCTTCTGTGACTTATCTGCACTCTCACAATGTATGCATCCACGAACATGTCTTTCAATATCTAAGTCAACCCTAGGCCACCAATACAAAACTTTAATATTCCTTTTGGACCGAGAAATACCTGGGTGTCCTTCATGGTCTAAAGCCCCAATATTATCTCTCATGCCAAGTGGTGGTATAATTTTCCCAGCTCTACACACAAACTCAACATCAACACTTAACTCATCCCGAACCTCCCAAAAAGGCCTCAATTTCGAATCCAGTTTACTATCCTTAATCCAACCATGAATGATCCTGTCTCTCACAAGCTGCAAAACATCATCCTTTTTGTTCTGCTCTTCCCAGACATCCTTGGATAAACCCGGGGTTTCAGAAAACACTGCAGCAACACAAACATCATTCCAAGGATCAAGTTCAATTTCCTTAAGGGGTAATGACAGCCTACTGAGAAAATCTGCGATGACATTCTTAGCCCCAGGAACATATTGTACATTGTAAACAAAATCCTGAATTCTCACAGACATTCTTGCAATTCTTGTGGAATCTCTGGACAGACCCTCTGTAGTGAGCAGTTTTGTCAATGGTTTATGGTCAGACCTTAATAAAAATGTCTTTCCCCATATGAATTTTCTAAAATGTTCCATGGCCCATGCACATGCTATTTTATTTTATTTTAATTTCTTGTATCGCGCTGGACTCAATCCCATAAGGGTATCTCCGCGCCTTGACAGCCAAAAGTTATCGTAGTCTTCAAGGTGCATTAAAGGGACTGAAATACTTCCTGGAAGAGGAGTGTTTTTAGGGCCTTTCTAAATGATAGGTGGTTGGTGTTCATCCTCATTTCTATGGGAAGTTTATTCCATAAGGCAGGACCAATCGATGAAAATGCTCGGTCTCCCTGCCTAGCTCTTTTTGTTGCAGGGGGTTTCAAGAGTGCTTGGTTACTTGAACGAAGTGAACGGCTGGGTTGGTACAGTTCAAGAGATTGAGAGAGATATTTAGGACTGTCCCCATATAAGCATTTGTGGACCGTGCAGCATATTTTGAAACTGATGCGCAGTCGTATAGGGAGCCAGTGTAGCTCTACCAACAAAGGCTTAGAGGGAGTCCTAGCCGGCGTACCCATGACCAGCCTAGCCGCCGTATTCTGGACCACCTGCAAACGACCTACTGCATCAGCGTTTGCTAGCGTCAGCAGGCCGTTGCAGTAGTCCAGGCGGCTAGTAACCAGAGCCTGCACGAGTGTCTTCCTGTAAGTATCAGGAAGATACGGGAATACTCGTCTTAGGAGGCCAATGGTATAAAAGCATAGTCCTGCAATGTGATTAGTATGCTCCTTAAGGGTCAGTTTTTGGTCAATCTTAACCCCTAGATTTTTAACATGAGGCTTAGATATGGGAACTGGGCCCAAGTCCAGCGGCCACCATTCAGGAGACCAGAGGAGGCCCGCCCTGCTGAAGAGCATAACCTCAGTTTTTGCAACGTTACATTGGAGGCAATTTGCGGCCATCCAATGTGACACTGCCCTCATACCCTCAGCAAAATTTTCCTTGGCTGTAGGGCCAAGGGAGCTGAAAGGGTAGAGAAGCTGGGTGTCGTCAGCGTAGGAAACCGGTATGAACCCATACTTCCGCACAATCTCAGCAAGGGGGGCCACATATACATTAAACAATGTAGGGCTGAGACATGAGCCTTGTGGCACCCCCTTTGTGAGCGCCTTTGAAGTGGAGCGATAGTGGCCCAGGCTGACAGATTGCGATCTTCCGGAGAGGAAACTCTCCAGCCAAGATAGTGCTGAGCCTCCGATCCCTACTCCCTGCAAGCGGCTGAGAAGGATGTTATGGGACACGGTATCAAAGGCCGCAGACAGGTCCAACAACACTAATATCATGGAACCTCCTCTGTCCTGTGACATTTTGATCTTATCAGTCACAGAGAGGAGGGCCGATTCAGTGCTGTGGTTGGGCCTGAACCCTGATTGTGATTGGTCCAGGCCCCCTGTCGCCTCGATAAATTTGGAGAGGATGGTATTAACGTGTTTCGCAGCCAGCTTGCTAATGAAAGGGAGAAGGGAGATAGGGCGGAGGTTGGAGAGTTCTGACCAGGGAAGGGTGGTGTTTTTCCGTATTGGGTTCACTACCGCTTCTTTCCAGGGTTGTGGAAGTTGTCCCTCGGCAAAGGAAAGATTCATAAGCTTCTGAATAGTGGGGCCTAATGATTCCACCAAGGGGGAGATGATTTTTGCAGGGATCAGATCAGTGGGGGAACCAGTCTTCATATTACCAATAAGGGTGGTCAGGTCTTTTAAAGTAACTTCTGGGATTGCATGGAACGTTTTGTCAGGGGTCATTGTGGGGAGAGTCTCAGGGGCCATATTCTCTAAAGGACCTGTGACTTTCGTAATTTTCTTATATATCCCCTCAATTTTTTCTTCGAAGAACTGGGAGATGTTATTGCAGAGATCTTGAGTAAAAACATCCGGGCTCTCACATATTACAGGGTTGGTAAAAGTCTGTATGATTTTAAATAGCTCTCGGGTGGAATTACCTGCCTCTGTTATTTGGGAGATAAGAATAACTTTCCTAGCTCTTTTTATATTTTTATAATAAGTAGTCATAGCTGTTAAGTATCGATCTCTGTCTTCCCCCTTATGTGACCGTCTCCATAGTTTCTCCAATTTCCTGCACCCCTGTTTTTCTATTTTAAGGGCCTCAGTGTACCATGCTTCCCTTTTAGCTACGGTAGGTTGCTTGACTACTTTCTGAGGAGCCAGAATGTTAATGGCTTCCATCAGTGAGGAGTCAAATTTTGAGAGAGCTGTCTCAATGTCATCCGAGCTTGTAAGGACTGGTTGATTCCAGACTTGAGTGAACCTATCAGGAGTAACTTTGTGCCATGCTCTGCGTTTGATAATTTGCGTGATGGAGTGATTGGTGGGTTCGGGTAAATGGAGGAAGGAAAAATCTAACATTTTGTGGTCCGACCATGCATTTAGGGGGGTGGCAGTAGACATTAGGAAGGGTGGTAAAAATTAAGTCCAGAGTATGGCCACCTGTATGGGTGGGGCCATTATTACGGAGATGAAGGCCCAACAGGGCAAGATCTGTTAGAAGTGCAATAGTATCAGGGTGGTCTGCAACATCAGTGTGAAAATTAAAGTCTCCAAGTAAGATAAAAGTTTCATTCGTTTTCATATGGGGAGCTAGAAGTTCAGTCAAAGCTAGGGAAAACCCAGCATTTGGTCCGGGCGGGCGATACACTAGAGCTCCTTTCCAGTGTACCTTAGGGCTAACTTTTAGATGAAAAATAATTATTTCCATAGTGGGTAGCATTGCCTGTTCTAAAACCCTAATATTCAGGCTATCTTTATAAACAATGGCGATCCCGCCTCCTATTTTCTCCAGCCGATCTTGGCGGAGAATTTTGTACCCCATAGGTATTCCCAAGGTGATAGTTGGGATAGTGTGGGGTTTAAGCCATGTTTCAGTTATAAAACAGATCTCAGGTTGAATACTGTGTATAGAGTCCCAAAGTTGCATATAATGCTTTGGAAGGGACCTTACATTAAGTAGAAAGCTTTTCCAGCCTTTTGGAGTGACTTTATCATTGTTAGGGTTCCCAACTATAATGTTATTGTGAGTAGCTTGAAAACCGCATTTTAAACATGAAAAAGGCCCTTCGGGGCAGACTGACAGTCTGTTGGTACATCTGTGTGTGACCTGGGGTTGTAGGGCAAGGAGGGCATGTGCTGAATACCTTATAATGGGAGCGGTGTAGACATGTCCATGATGTGAGGGGCAGAGTGGCAGGCCCCTGGCCCCGTCCTGTCGCGGATGGGCGCAGACGGGCAGCTCTTTGGCGGGTCTTAGGCGGGGCTGTGCGCGATCGCTGCGCGCTCGGGGAGGCGTGAGGGCTATATAGCCCTGTGTGGAGCCACTAGAGCGCTAACCGCTCCTAGTGGGACCGGAAGTGCGTCAAATGCCTACCACCCCCTTTCTACCATGGGAGGTGGGAGGCGGCAACCAGCGCTATGAGCAACTGTGGGGCGCACGAGCGTGGCTGGAGGCTGGTGTTGCTGCAAAGTGAGTGCGAGGAATGCGGTTCAATTTTAAAAAGTAATACACACTTTAAATGTTGCAATACAATTTCCGTCTTAAAAATACCATCAGTATCACGATCGTTTTTAAAACCTTGAGAAGCGAGGAAAGCCGGCAAGCGGGTTGGAGACACTGCCACCGTCTCCTTCCCGCAGCGAGCTCCTCCGGCGCTCCGCCTATATAGTCCTGTGTGGAGCCACTAGAGCGCTAACCGCTCCTAGTGGGACCGGAAGTGCGTCAAATGCCTACCACCCCCTTTCTACCATGGGAGGTGGGAGGGGGCAACCAGCTAAGGTCTCGCGCTCTATAACTGAATACTTCGCTTCAGCAGGTGAGAGAGATCAGGATGCAAAAGCAATAACCTCATTACCTTTTTCAGTGATCTGAGACAAAACACTTCCTAGACCAGTACCACTGGCGCCAGTTGTAACAATAGAGTCCGCCAGTGAATCAAATCCCTGCAGGGCAGGAGGATGAGCAATGGCTTTCGTAATGCACTCAAACGAATTCTGACACACGGCCCTCCACACAAAAGGAACTTTGTTCTTCATTAATAAACGCATGTCATAAGTTTTTTGTGAAAAATTACAAACAAATTTCGAATAAAATTCTGCCAAACCCAAGAAAGAGCGCAATTCATCCTTTGACTTGGGAGCAGGAGCATTGAGTATAGCCTCCACCAATGAACTCTTAGGCTTAATACCACTGCCTCCAATTTCATGGCCTAAATACGTAACAGACCTTTCCGAAAATTTGCATTTGGTACTTTCAGCTACCAAACCATTGTTCTTGAGAATGGACAAAACTTCTCTCAGTAAACATCATGTTGTGCCTTGTCCTTCCCCATTATCAAGATATCATCTTGAAAAAATACCACTTCTCTAATGTGGCCAAATAGGTTTGACATGAGCCTCTGAAACACGGCAGCGGCCGATGCCAACCCAAAAGGCATGCGTCTAAATCTGTAACACCCAAAAGGCATACAAATCGATGTTAGTTGTCTGCTCTTTTTGTCCAGAACTACTTGATGATATGCAGCCGAAAGGTCCAGCATAGAGAACCATTTGGCATTACGCGTCAAAGCAAGCATTTCATCAATTCTGGGAAGGGGAAACTGGTCGACCAGGATGTTGTTGTTAAGGTACCTGAGGTCCACACACAAACGGGCTTTGCAATTGGATTTACGGGCTATGACCAATGGAGAAACCCATTCGGCTGCTTCTACTGGTTCAATTACCTTGTTAGCAAGCATTGTATCCAATTCTCCCTTGACTTCATCCCTGATAATGAAAGGAATATTCCTAGCCTTGTGAACTTTAGGGCACGCTCCCTCCTTCAGGCGAATCTGATGTGCAAAACCTTTTAATTTCCCCATGCGATTCTAAAATACTTCTGGAAATTCTTGTAACATCCACTTCTTAGTGTCTACACTTTCACAAGAGAACAATACTTGCTCTTTACTATTTGGATTTAGAATTATGTTCAACGACTTCTGGCCCTTCCACCCTAACACAGATGGCCCCTCCTTAGCTATATACAGTATACCTATACATTGTCTTTCCTTAAAGCGGAAAACTAGAGTTCTAAATCCTTACATGTCCATGTTTTGCCCAATGTAACTCTCAGCAAGGATGTCATTGGGTTCTAACCATTCTCCTATGCTATTGACAAATTTATTTTTCCCAACATCCTGTGAAACAATCGTAAAAGGAGATCCAGAATCAGCCACCAATTGGACTATGATTTCCCCCAACGAAACGTGACATAACAGTTTAGAGGAAGAATCACCAGTGATATTTAATACCACTTTATTCTTTTGTATCAAGTTCACTTGAGTATCAGTTTCACTTGAAGATGATGAGGACGTATCCTGGACATAAGCAACCTTTCCCTTCGAGCTCTTTTTTCTTTTGCGATTACAAACCCTAGAAAAATGACCTACCAACCCACATTCCATGCATTTCACAGACTTAGCAGTGCACTTCTCGTACGTTGCAGCATGTGAATAACTTCCACACCTGTAACAAATTTTACTGCTAAACTTTTTCTGTACATCATTACCTTCCATTTTTTTCCTTTCAGGAAAACTCATTTTCCTCTTGTCAAATTTAGCATTCTTGTGGTTTTTATAAACCAATTTCTTTTCAGTAACTTTCCCTACAATTTCTTCTGTACCTTTCTTGTCTTGGGAGAGAGTAACTTTGGCACATCTCTCTGAAAGTTCAGCTTTCTTTACCATGGCAATAATGTCCTTAAGACACTTATCCCCCTCCACCCACAATTTATCTTGCAAAGTCTTATTTCTAGCATACATGACTACTTGGTTCCGAATTAATTCTTCCTCCAACTGTCAAACTTACATTTAGTGGCCAATGTTTTCAATGCTGAAACATTCTCTTCCACCGACTTATGTTTCTCTTGTTTTCTGTGAAAGAAAGAATGCCTAGTAACCCCAATACACACTGAAGGAGAAAAGTGATCATCAAGGTTTAACAAAGCAATTTTAAAACATCTAAATCACCTTCAGATCTTTCCTGTGTATGCAAATCATTAAAAATGCGTAACCCTTCAGGACCTAAGGAATACAAAAGCATTCTTTTCTTTCTCTCTGGAGTAACCATTCCATTAACATCTTCTAAATTCGCTATATAATTCAGAAAATACTCTTTCCAGTCTAACCATGACACTACCGGGTCACCAGGAACCGATAAAAACACCTTTGGTGAGTTTATTTGAAGCTTTGGTGCACTATTGTCCCCCGCAGTATTCGATCTTGATGAATTTGCTTCAGTTGACATGTTTCCTAAATTTCTGAGTCTGAAACTGTCTTGCCGTACAATGAGTGTAAAGATTTGTTAAAATCCCAAATATGACCCAAATAGTCAAGAAAATGGTGTTGTGAGAAAGCTTAGCCACTTTGAAAACACAATCTCAAGAAATTGATGCTGCATGCATTATCTTTCCTCGAATTGTTGAAAGTACCTTTCACTTAATAGCACTGTGAAGACTTCATGCGCTTTTAATCGCTTCAAGGTACACACATGAAAAGGCTGCCCTGTAGTTGTGGAAACGCGATACTCTGAGCTTAAAAAATGGCCACCGTGCATGACCTTTGAGCGTGATGACGTTTTAAGCGTGATGACGTCTTGTTGTGCGTGAACTCCATGCTTGATGACACGTGAAGGATGACGACAGGGGCAGCGCAAGACGCGAACTCCTCTTCGAGCTCAGGATGAATGCGTCCAATGCAGATTCAAAGGTAAGCATCCACCGCTCGCTGGAGCGCTCGCTCACCAACTGCACCCCAAATTTTCAAAGTATCTGCTTTACATTGCACATTCAGTCCAAAGTAATGAGCAATCACCAGTGCTGTAACACATTCAGGACTAATTTAGCTTTTCGAGCAGAACTTGCAGTCTAGTTGAAACATGCTTAAATTTGCATCCACAAGCCATAGACAGTCTTACAGTGGAAAATGCGATAAAACAGCTTCCAATACTGCATTCAAAGTACTCACAAAAGCGGTGTTGTAGAAATGAAGGTCCTTTAACAGTTACTCCCGTAGTCCTCGTTGTGTAGGTTGTGGAGCTTATCCCGACTTCAAGAAAGTTATTGTGAGCTTCCTCGTTGCCAAAAATTGTAGTAGCTTCGCAGCATAAATAAGTGTAACAGAGACACTTATATTCAGAAGAAGAATTCTTTATTGATAAAATTGAAGAGGTAGCGAAGGAAAGATGCAGCATAAGTGAAGCTCAGGTGAAGAATGAATCATAACATTCTTAAACAGCAAACAGAGTTACCAACATTACATATACAAGATTCTACTCTTACCTAGACAATATTCTTACACCACATTCCTTAAAGGAATGTACCATTACTACAAGATGCTTTTAAATTCACCAGTTGGAATTTTTTTTTTTTTACAAATAAAGAAAAGTTTCATCTTTTTCCCCCCAGAAAAATAACTATTTAAAAATAACAATTGAGGCCTTATTTAGAGTATCCTGACCACCAAACTCTAAATAAGTTAAATAGGTTTCACATATATTGCTTTGAAAAAGTAAAATTTCCAGATGTTTTACAGTAAATGAAATATGTAAACAAATACGTTTTTCAAACATGAGGAAATGCAAGAGGTTCAATTTGGTAAAAAAGCATATTTTGTACATGTTCTTTTAAGTATAATGACACATATATTTTAGAAAGGTCAGAAGCATGGTAGGTGGCTTTTTAAGGTGATAATCACTGTAACCCCAAAAAGGATAGGACCGGATTTGCAGAAATTGGAATTTGAATATACTGTCTTCAAATGTAATTGAGAAAAATTGACATAACATCACTTTTAGTTTAAATAATGATTTTAACAATTAGTTGTATATAGGAGGTTGTGGTCATCTTATGATTGTTATATACATTCAGAATGGTTACTTGCATCTAATAAGTTCACTTTCATTAATATATCCCCGGTCAAAACTCGTCATGTCTGCTGAAATGGAATAAAGCACAGAATATATTTACTTGCCGTTTGTGGTCCGTTTCCTGATTGGTGCCTGCTGGGAGGAAAGGCGCTGCGCTGTCAGGGATTGTGGATATATATATATATATATATATAGATATATATATATATATATATATATATATATATATATATATATATATATATAGAGATATATATATATATATATATATATATATATTACCTACTGGCGGTTGCCAGTAGGTAGTTATAGTTAGGATTTTTTTCAATGTTAAATCTCAAAATTCTATTTGGAATAACTTTGGCGCCGGTTAATGAATCTGACTGAAAATTTCCTCAAAATGGCCTCGCGGCGTTTCGGTCCTTCCCTGAAAGTTTGGGGGGGATTCATCAAGCGGGGGCCGAGATAAAAGGGGGGTCCCAAAACGCGTTTTCCCCATGTTAATTTCCATAGGGCAGTCGATTTCACTTTTAGCCCGAACGGCTGAATGGATTTCCACCAAATTTGGCAAAATTGTAGGGACTGGTAGCCCGATGTGCCTTTGCTATGTCTCAAGATATGTGCTCCAGTGGATTTTGAGTAATTTAGGTTCCAAAAAATATATATATCTATAGCAGCGCCCCGGTACGCGCCCCGGGGAGCGCTCCGGGCGCGCCACGCGAGGTGCGCACGGAAAGCTGATTGGCTCTCGGGTGTCTGTAAACATTCGAAACAGTCCAGAGCGGCCGCCATCTTGTGTCTCGGTAAAATCGAGACACAAGAGGTGGCTAAAACAAAGGGGGAAATGACCATAAGGCGTCAGGGATAGACCCCCTTTAACCCCCTAGGTTTGATGTGGGGGCTATAAAAGGGCCCCGCGGGGCATTTAAAATATATATATTTTTTTTCGTTTTGCGCGGGGGGAGCGCCCGGTATGCGCACCGGGGAGCGTACTATGAGGAAAAAAGATGACAGAGTTTTAAAAAAATTAAGCCTTTTTTTAGAAATTGGAGGTAGTTCTAAAAAGAACTTTTTTTTCTTCTTTTTGTTGTTTTATATTTTTTTGTGTTTTTTGAACGTTTTGTACTTTTTTTGGCTTTTCAAAACAGTTTTATATTTTTTTGTATTTTTTTAGGGGGAGAAACAAAAAAAGGGAATTGAAACTGGCTCAACTGGAGCAAAAAAAACAAAAAACCCAAAAAATGACTTCTTTTTGGGGTACTTGTGATTATCACCTGCAAGGACGATGAGCTTTACGCTTTTTTCACCATAGGCGATAAGCTTGCCACATGCAGAACAAGTGATTTTAAAATCAGCAAATCGTGGCTGAATACAAGGCATCATCTCTGATGTTTCTGGTCCCGATGAAGTGGGTTTGTTTCTTTGGGAGGTGGTCCTTGAAGACTGGGGGAGGTTACTGGCCAGTTCCCTGAGCTATGCACGAGAATAGTTGTTAGGGTGCTTACGGGTCATATGTCGAATCATGGTATAGTTACCAAAGGAATATTTTTTGTTTGGGTTGCCCCTTGAGAGTTCTTCCTTACAGATTAGGCAAATTACCTTGGCCGCATTCACTTTTTTCTTGCCCTCTGGGAGTGAAAAAAACTCCCATACAATGTGTGACTTGGGCTTGTATGGGGTATTTTGTTCAGGCAGCCATCTTTCATCATCCTCCCCTTCCTCTACCTCCTCCTCCTCTTGTTGACCACCAATGTAATCTTGAGCTGGTCCTCTTGGTTGTTGTGGTGGTGGTGGTGGGGCAGATGCACCAGCTGCTGCTGCTACTGAAGCCATTATAAAGATCAAAAAGGTACAGAGAGGTACAAACAGGTCTTCCTCAGTCAAAGGACAAAGTCAGAATAAGGAAAAAAGGTGGGGTCTTTCATCATTTGGAAAACAAAACTGTCCTGAACCAATGAGAAGTGTTATTTTCAGGTCACAAGACTAGGGGCTTCATCATTATGAAACCAAAACTGTTATGAACCAATGAAAAGTGTTATTTTCAGGTTACATGACCCGACGTGCTTACGCTACGCGCCCATGGGCGCGCCCAGGGGCGCGCCCCGGGTCGCGCTCCGGGTTTACGTTGCGCGATCGTATTCGCTCAAGTACTTCCGGGTGCGCTTACGCCGTGCGTATCACGCGGACGCGGCTACGCGATACATCACGATCATGTTTTCATTCGCGATATTGGCGCTTACGGGACGCTCCCCGGAGTGCGCCCCGGGGCGCTTTATAGAAGTACGCTCTTCGGGGCGCGCACCGGGGCGCGCACCGGGAGCGCTCCAAAAAAAAAAATGGGAAAAATTGTAGGGACTGGTAGCCCTATTCTTAAGTGGTTTTTACGAAAATTAACTTTGAAAAAATATGTATTGTGCTACATTGGGCTATATATATGTTAGAGACAAAATGTAGCCCAAATGTAGCCCAATGTAGCCCAAAGATGGCCACCAGAGACAAAAAAAAAAATATATAGCCCAATGACAGAATGTACCAGAGTGTTCTAAACAACTAGAGCGCTAACAGTCTTACTTATAAAGTGAGACTTATAGTTAGGAATTAGCATTGAAAAAAACTATGAAATTCACTGAAAAAACCATAGGTTTCAGACCAGTTATAGTTAGGAATTAGCATTTAAAAAACCTATGAAATTCACTGAAAAAACCATAGGTTTCACACCGGTTATAGTTAGGAATTAGCATTTAAAAAACCTATTAAATTCACCAAAAAAACCATAGGTTTCACATCAGTTATAGTTAGCTGCAAATTTTACTGACATAAAACCATTGAAATTCCACGTTATAGTTAGTTGGACTCACTATAACTTGCGCGTGTAATGCACTGCTGATGACGTCACATATTACATCACTCATGACATGGTCAGTGACATCACTCATGACATCACTTATGACATCATCCTTGTGACAGAGTGACAGACCTCCTTTCACTGTAATGTAACCCATGAAACACATATTCAAACAATAGACACTAACATTTTCAAAAAAATGGAGATACCCATACCAGTTACAACAACAATTCAATAATTCCACCATCTATATACACATTCACTCATTCACCAACAGTTCTATATAGTCACTCATATATATATACACTCATCATATGTAGTGATACACCTATACATCTACTCACACATGCAAATAAACTATTGAACATCCATTTATTTGCATATACAGCTATACACACACTACCACCTTACTTCTAAGGAAACTTACACATACTTACTCTCTTAAACAATCACTTATAGAAACACATACTTATTTAAACAAGAACTCTTTCAATCTCTCACTCTCACATATACTCACTCATATACATCAATACTCACATATACTAGATTAAAACATATGTAGTTACTGATAAAGACACTAATGAGACAGTCATTCACTCACTAACACACGCATATACACACTCATCCACCCATACAGTCCTGCACATATGCCGTCTTCAAAACACATACAAACAGTGAGTCAGTCATTGATGCATCTATGTGCTAAGTAACACTCCCACCAAACCAAACAGACACTCATACTGATAATAAAAAAACATCTAATAATCTATATACACACACATGTAGCTACTCACCAACCCATGCAGCAACTTATACACAAAGTGAAACACTGATACATATATTTAAATATTTAAACATTACTCGTTAAAATATGTATTCACTAAGATACACTTAATAAGCCAGTTAACCAATCATTTTTTACACACTTATTTAAACATTTATTTTTCCATCTACCTTTACATATACATATATAAAAAATATTTATTTTTCAGAAAGGCACACATTCACTGAATGGTGTCATCAGTGATGTCATGAGTGATGTCACTGACCATGTCATGAGTGATGTAATATGTGACGTCATCAGCAGTGCATTACACGCGCAAGTTATAGTGAGTCCAACTAACTATAACATGGAATTTCAATGGTTTTATGTCAGTAAAATTTCCAGCTAACTATAACTGATGTGAAACCTATGTTTTTTTTAGTGAATTTAATAGGTTTTTTAAATGCAAATTCCTAACTATAACTGGTGTGAAACCTATGGTTTTTTCAGTGAATATATATGTATATATATATATATATATATATATATATATATATATATATATATATATATATATATATATATATATCTCGAGAGCCGCTTAAGGAAATCAGATGCAGCGTGTAATCTCCAGCAAGCACCGAAAAGCAGACACGAGCCCAGATTGAGTGCAAGCAGTAGCGTTTATTTTCTCATAAGTCAGCCATAACGCGTTTCACCACCGGAGTGGCTTGATCACATGTATATGTGTGTGTGTGTATATATCCACAAGCAGGGACACAGACTCAGTATAAGCTGGTGCCAGATTCATTTACTGCAGTGAATACAAAGGTGCTGTCTCTGACGCTTTTTGGCCACAAGACAGTGTCCTTGATCACCTGACAAACAGATATCAAACGGATTTTAAAGGAAAAGTGGTGCTTACAATGAGGTAGTCAGCATTGATAAACATAGAAAAAATACTATGCGTACGTAAATCGTTTATACAGAGTTAAACATGCTCAAAATTCATCATGGCTCAAACGTAGTTATTTTATATACAAATAAACAGACTAAACGCACAACCAGCGTGATGTAATTTGATGTTCTTTGTCTTCTAGTCTTGTCTTTTTTTAATTATATACTGCTTATGACTATATTCACATGTATTTCCATATTACTTTGTTTGATCACATCGTTGTCTTCTTTAGTGCATAGCCATAGGAATGAAAGTTCAAAATGTGAATTTGAGTTCATCAACTATATACACATTACAATATTAACGATAGATAAAATCAATATATATTTTTTATAAAAAACATATGAATATGGGCAAAGGACGCTAATAGGAAAAATAGATTTTTTTTATATGTACAAATATGCCGATTTGTGCAAAAGATGCATTAATCATGAGCAAAAAAGCGAATCGGTGAAACATGTGTCTTTGTACATATTGTAGCAGCTCTGTAGTTAAAAGTGCCCGTGCCAATCTAAGTTCTAAAGTGTGTAAAGTCCAAAATTGTGCAATATGTATACCTGTGCAAAGTGTGCAAAAGTTAAAAACCAGGTAATAAGGCGGCAGCTCATACTTTCATAAATGTTCTTAATCCTCTTATCTTCCTAGTCGACTGAGGGTTATATCTCTATATTATAAGTAATAATACTTGCTATATAATATCTCAAGTCAGCCCTAGGACAGCTGTAAACACCACACGCCTACAGGGGAGATAGTAACCAGGGAGGCCCCTGACACTTACTAAAGAATTAATGGCAATGTATTGTTACCTCATACAATCTTAGATGTCAACCTCTTACAATGCTGTTAGATATCTTAGTTAATGTAGGAATAATATTGCGTCACAGCCTTTTAATATCCCCTACGTTGCCTCCCAGATGTTATTCATACTAGACACTGAGGTGTTATCATCTCTCACAGAAAGGTATGCAAATCTTCTCCATAGGGGTCTTAGTGTCCAGCTAGACGATATACCTGGATTCGAGCTGGCGCAACCTTTTCTCCCTATTACCTCCCCGTTTGTTTTGCACCACTGCATCATTTACAAAATATTGTAAGCAATTCAAGTTGGTGTTATGAATTGCTTTGAAATGCCTGGCCACTGGGTAGGCTGGGTCAGATTTCACTATCGCCCATATATTTTGTAAAATACGAACTTACACTTGCAGTTTTGTGCTACCTACGTAGCTTAAATTACAGCTACACTTTAACACATAAACTGCGTGATCAGTTCTGCAAGTGTATTGTTCTCTGAGTGTGATCGGTCTATAGGTCTATCTGAGAAAGGTGTTAAATATGTAGCAGTATTGATGTCAAACTTACAGGCCCTGCATGAACTGCACCTGAAGAAGCCCTTTTCAGGGGACAGACAATTCTTTGTTTTATTTGTTTCTGGGTTATTCCTCACTAGGTCATTACGCATTGAATACGCTCTTCTGTAAGTAACAGTGGGGGTTTTGGGAGGAACCTTTTCAAAGTTTGGTCGGTCAGGACAATAGTCCATTGCTTTTTAATGATGGTTTTTATCCTCTTTGCCTGTCTGTTGTAGCCTGTGATAAGTCTCGGTTCCATATTACCACTGCCCTGGATTTCACGCAGATCTGTTCTTGCTCTTCCTACATGCCTATTGGGGTCAAGTAAGGCTGCTCGATCCTTGACATTTGCCTTCCTCATAGCCACATCCAAATTTGTGGATTCGTACCCCCTGGCTTCAAGTCTTTTTTTGACCGCCATATGGTGATGTACCCGGGCTTCTGATGTACTACATGCCCTATGTATACTAAGAAACTCCCCATATGAAATGGTCGTTATCATGTGCTGCGGGTGAAAAGTACCCGCATGTAACACAGTGTTGGCCAAAGTGGGCTTCCTACATAGGCAAGTTTCTATTCTGCCCTGTACTACTTGTACAGTGATGTCTAAATAATTGGCAATTGTCGCATCTATGTTGGCAGTTAAATGTAAATTGAGACTATTGTCATTAGTTATTTCTACAAATCTGTTGGCCTGATTTTTTGTACCGTGCCAATCAACAAAAATATCATCAATATACCGCCAGTATTTGGCACATGCATAGACCACAGTGAGGCATGTTGTGACCCAAGGACATGTTCCTCCCACCAGCCTACATGAAGACATGCGTAATTGGGGGAGAAACATGCCCCCATAGCCACTCCTCTTAGTTGCTGAAATACTGCACTATCAAACATAAACATGTTGTTGTATTAACACCAATGGATCATTTTGATTAACATTTGTTTATGGCAGTACATTCCAATTGGTCTCATGCCCAAAAAATGTTCCACTGCTCCTAATCCATCTGGATGGGTAATCTATCTATATCTATACTACTATTATAAAGAGAGAACTGTGTCCTTTGAGCCAGGTAAACTTGAAAACTATACCACCAATCCAAACACCCAAGACATCTTTGAAAACCTCAGGGCAAGCAGAAGGACATTGGCTATATAAAAATAAAAAATATACGTTCTTTAAAACATTTAAGAATAAAAAAAAGTAGTCCCCTGCAAGTAGCGCCGGCCGCGACGTGCCTGATGACATCGGGAGCGCAGGGAGGAGCGACGTTCAGGAGCAAGAGGAAGAGCAGCAGACATAAGCGCGGAGAGGAGCTGCGGACAGGCGGGGAGGAGTGGCGAGCGGCGGACAAGCGGTGAGGAGGGACGAGAAGCAGAGGAGCAGTGGAGCGGTAAACTCATCAGCGCGGGGAGGAGCGGCGGCTGAGGTAAGTGAAGCAGCCGCGGGTGCGCACCGAGGGACAGGTGGAGGGACGGGCGGGGGCCATGAGTGCTCGCAAACCTTTTACTCAAAGTCGGGACGTCAGGGAAAACAGCGGACAAGAGCCGCGGGTGCGCACCGAGGGACGGGCGGAGGGACAGGCGGGGGGAAACAGCGGACATGAGCGCGGGCAGAAGCGGCCAGGAGCAACAAAACCAGAGAAAGGAAACACTGTAAGTACGCTCTGCTGCTCCCGGCCACTCTGCTACACCTCTCCTGCTGCGATGCTGCCCCCAGCCCCCTTCTGCCCCGGGCAACGCCGGGGCAGGCTGCTAGTACTTGTATATAAAGTGGTAATTACCATGGTAAGAAAAAGGTACTCATCTGAACACTCTAAGTAACTTAGTTGGAACAAAAAATCGGTGGTGTCTTTAATGTATGTTGGTAAGCTAATAAAAAACTCTTGGAGGTAAAAGTCAACATATTTAGATGTATTCTCAAAGGTGCTGTTAATCGATGAAACAATAGGTCTTCCTGGAATAGGTAACTCATTTTTATGCACCTTTGATATAAAATATATGTCAGGTAATACTGGAAATTCCTTGTTTAGAAACACAAACTCATTTCTTAAAATGAGGCCTTCTTTTCTCCAAACAGTTCGTCTTTGTAGTTCTTTTGTATTGCTCTTACTTGTGCCATATTTATTTTACTATAGCATGCCCCATCATTGAGATGTCGATATGCCTCTTTTATGTAGTCTTTCTTGTCCCATAGCACAACATTACCCCCTTTGTCTAATTTGTTTATGACAATGGTATTGCTCTTTTTTAACTTATTCATTAACACAGTATATTGTTTCATTTGTTTTTTGGTTGAAATATGTTGTGCCTTGGTTTTACGCTGTAACTTCTTAAACTTTTCTGTGATGCGGTCATGGTAGATGTCAATTGCATCACGAGACATTGTGGGAACACAGGTCGAAACTGGCTTGAATGGACTGTGCCGAGGCTTAGATATGTTAATTCCTTCTTCCTCAGCTATTTCTTGTGTGTAACCAATCTGGATGTCTTCAACACTAAGGGCATGTAAGGTTTGAACAGGTGACATTTCTTTAACCCCTTAAGTGCTGCGTCGGTGCATTGGCCGATGGCAGCACTACCTCCCCAGTGCTGCGCACGACCATTGGACGTCCATTCAGCACTAGTTCCAATGGACAGCGCAGCACTGGGGAGGGATGTTTACTAACATCTATGAGGTTAACTTGCAGTACTTGTATTGATGTTAAGCTCTTGTTTATTTTTAATATCATGCTCCAAGTTATTTTTTATCGTGAAGTATTTCCTTAATTTGATTTTTCTAATAAACTTGTAGACATCTATTCGGGTGTTACAATATCTAAAGTTGCTTTCTGGGCAGAAAGACAAACCCAGTGTCAGAAGTTGTTTCTCTGCTTGGTTGGTCTAAATCAGTGTTCGTAAGATTAACAATGCTATTATCCTCTATTGTTTGTTTTTCTTCCAATATTGATTGTGTTGCTGCCTTCCCCTTGTTCCTGAGGCATTTCCTTTGTTTGCGCCTCCTTGCATTTCGCCTTTGTTTGTTGAGGCTTTTGGATTGCACAGCAGTAATGACTGCTTGCGTTCCATTCTGATTAAGTCCAGCTCCTCCGCCAATGTTAGTTGGCCCAAATCCCCTGGCTCTGAACCTGGGTTACTATCATCAGACTTTGCTTCACTTGGGGCAAGACTAACATCCAAAGTAGATATATTGGAATCGCTTGCTGCCAGGTCAGTTCTTCTTGCATTTGCCGCTGCTTTGTTGGTAAAACTACCCTTTTGCTTTCGCAGATTGTCGAACTTCCAAGTAAACGTAAAAATTTGCCCCTGTTCGTAGTCTTTTTTATCTCTGGCAAATTTAAATGCCTTCCTGGTTTTTATAACTTCCTCCTGTTTTTTTGGCGGTCTTTTACATCTTTAATGCTCTTGTCGATGTAATCCTAACTACTCTGATGATCCGGTTTGCTCAATTCGTTGTTGATCCTTATTATTTCCTCCATATTTTTGTCTTGATCTATTTTTGCTTATTTCACCAACAGACATACCAAGCGCATTGAAGCTTCCAAATTGCTTTCAGCCCACTCCTTCAATAGGAGGGGATGTGGGCTATCGAAACTTGGAGCTAACATTATCCTTAGACCTCTGGGAATCCTTCCCACTTTGTGGTATTTCTCAAGAATATATATATATATATATATATATATATTATCCCTTGACGTTTGTGCCAGCCGAATAAAGAACTTTCAGATGAACTACGGGCTTGTCTGGATTCTTTACTTGGATTCTGTCTTTGTATATATATATATTTATTTTTTTAATTACTAGGTCACATTTTTATTGATCTCAACACTTCCCAAATAATGTTGAATTCTATTAAAAAAAAGGCAATTTGGTGTTTCACAATAACACATTTCACATCAATAAATGGTGCAAAAACATACACGTAATAACCTACACAGTAATATTAGTGAAAAAATAGAAGGAACTTACTCGGCAGTAAAAAAAATAGATTACCACATTCGCAGTCCTTATTTTCTCCAGGAGCCCATCATTATCCAGGCAGACCTTATATATGTTGCTACATCGAAATAGATGACAGGCTGCTCAATGCTGTAGCAAAGTGTAAGTGCTACAGCAGGGTATTTACTTCCAGAGGTTCAGAAAATTGCCATTAGCCACTTTATGCAAATAGAATGGCCTTTGTGCAAATCAACATAAAGAGAGGGACTAACTCCCTGCCACCCAGACTGCATTCACACATCCCATCATTACTTGTGTTCTCATTTCTTTGAGACCTATGGACTCTAGCAGGGAGCCTTCTGAGCCTAAGGGTAAATATAGAGTGTGTTGAGCCTAGACATTGCTTGAAACCAATTTTTTGCACACATAGTGATGTGTGGTTCCCCCCTTTCCAGTAGGAACTGCACGTTTGTTGGGCAACATAAACGCAGGGTTGGTGCAAGACCGACTCTGTGCACCACGCAGGGTATGTCGCCACAGAGATCACCCAGCCCACATTGCCACCTTATGCAACCCTAAACATAGAGAGATATAAAATAGTTTTGGTAAGCACAAAACATGACAACTCTGAGCCCCACCTCAGGGTTACCGGCAATGGATCTAGAACCCCTTTGCTCAGTCACTTGTGTTCTCCTTCTCTCAGAGAAATATACAAGGAATACACAGAGGGGCCTTTTTAAATATTTTATGAACCATTGTGAATCATTGTGATTCTTGTATAGAATACCCCTTATCATAACAGGACAACACTGAGGCAACTTTTATGAGGTACAGCACAGGTCATCAAGAGGAAGCGGAAAGATCTCTTTGCTCCTCTAACGATGCCGATAGCCTTGACCATGCTGGTGCCTTTACCACCGTAACCAGCATAAGTCCTCACCACGTATGTTGTAAAAAAATGCATGATGAAGGCTACCCGTGGTAACAGTGTATGCATGGTAACGCATGCGTGGTAAATGCCCTGCTTGTAAACAGCTGCGTTGTAATGGCTGTTTCCCTGAGCCGATACCTTAGTCAGACTGATATTCTTATGATCTATTGATAGCTACCTCACCTCATGGATGAAAACAAATAACTACATGTGCACAATGTGTTATTGAGGCCGTGTACATGATGTTCACGGTGTTGTCATAATGTTCTTACTAAGTGGAATTTTTAAGAAAAGTAGTTTCAGAGAAATTAATCGTGCGTTGTCACTCATGCAAATGTGCGTCAAAAGTAATCGTGCGAAAGAGAAGGCAACTTAGGAAACGTTTACATAGTAAAAATGGCAGCATTTCTCCCCAGGCCAAATTAAGAGACATGACACCCACTCCTTGGACATAAGTTGACTAATATGCTATCTAATAGTGAGAAATCTACAGTAAATAGTATCGCAGTATATGCACATAGAAGTGATTATAAAATCATTCTAAAAATCAGCTTAAAAAAGCAATCATACAGTTTGAAAGCCAAACCACACAGAAAGCCATGATGATTTTTTTTTTAAATGTAAAACGTAATAAAAACCAAATTTAAAATCAATTTAAGATATTAAAACCAGGCCATATTTCAAAGTTACCACCAAACGGAATAGCCAATTGTTATGAGTTCCGAGTAGTAGGCAAAACATCTCTGTTTCCAGCAACGACAGATGATGATCCCAAAGGCACAATTCGATGCAGGTTTACAGAGAAAATCTGTTCCCATCCAGCCCCCACAGCAACTGGGAGCGAACACGGCCGATGGAAGTTCACTGAACCAGAGCCAAAATCCAATTCACTAGGAGCAGAAGCATACCAGGAACCCTGTGGCAGGAACAGGAGAGCGGTGACAGCAGGAGAGCAGCACGAGAGCAGTGACCACATTGTGAGGAAAGCAGTGACAGCATCAGCAGATGAGCAGCGACAGCAGCAGGAAAGCGGTGACAGCAGCAGGAGAGCAGTGACAGCAGCAGGAGAGCAGTGACAGCAGCAGGAAAGCAGTGACAGCAGCAGGAGAGCAGTGACAGTAGCAGGAGAGCAGTGCCCGCAGCAGGAGAGCTGTAACAGCAGCAGGAGAGCAGGGACAGCAGCAGCAAAAGAGCAGTGACAGCAGCAGGAGAGCAGAGACAGCAGCCAGAGAGCAGCAGCAGGAGAGCAGTGACAGCATCAGCAGGAGAGCAGTGACAGTAGCACCAAAAGAGCAGTGACAGCAGCAGGAGAGCTGTGATAGCGGCAGCAGGAGAGCAGGGACAGCAGTAAAGAGCTATAAGTAGAGCAAAACACGGTGTCAAGGGTTGCTTTTACTCATTTCAGGTTGACTTGGTTGGCATTTCACCAATTCAATCTGTAATACTGTGCCTGGAGTGGTAAATGGCTTTTGTCACTCTACAGCTCGGCATGGACAGCACTGCTCCTGTATAGAGGCTGCTCTATACAGGAGCTGCTTTCCAACTAAATTAGAGAACTACCCAGAGTTCTCTGCTTCTTTTTTGTATATTGTATGCATCAATCTATGCCTGAAATGGTATTGTTTTGACTTATACTGGGTGCTCCCTTGTGTTTTGACAAAGCTATACCTCTCTGAAGAGCTCTAAACAGAGAAAAACACTGTGTCGGGGGTTGCTTTTGCTCATTTTAGGTTGGCTTGCTTGGTATTTTACCAATTCAAAGCTGTAATACTGTGCCTGGATTGGAAAATGGCTTAAAGACTTTGGGGCAGATTTACAAGAAAGTGCCGCAGTGCGGCACCGCAAGCCCTTTGGCTGCGCTACGCTACAGCACTTTCACAGCACAGGAATGCGACATATTTATAATGATATGTCGCATTCCTGTACTCTCCCCCGTGCTGGCGCACAAACAGGTGCCATGAGTGGGCGCAGGCACCCTTGCACCATTCTGCAAGGGTGCCTGCATCACGGGGAGATTGTTTTTGCGCTGGAAGGGGCACCTTCCGGCATAAAAACAATCACTAGAGGCATTTTCCTCTTTCAATGTGTGCTGTAGAATGCAACACGCATTGAAAGAAGAAAATAACGAGGATAAATGAAAACATTTCTAGAATGGCATAGCATACTGACGCATTTACAGGATTACGATTCCTGGTAAATCTGTAAATGTGTTGGGTTCCATGGGTGTTGCGCTGGAACACACGCTGGAACACCCACAGCAACACCCATGAAACACCCCTTTCACGCAAAGTGATGCGTGTAAAGGGGCCGTATTTACACATGTAAATATGGGGAAAGGAACTGCGCTGCCAGTGCGTCACAAAAAGTGACGTACTGGCAGTGCAAGGGCTTGTAAATCTTCCCCTTTGTCCCTTTCTATCTCTGCGTGGATGGCACTGTGCAAATTCTATGTTTAAAGACTTTGATAGAAAAGCAGACATTTGAAGTGAGCAAATCTAGAGTGTCGCAGGTGTTACGAGTGTTCTATACAGGGGCTGCTTTCCACCTAAACGTGAAAACTACCCAGAGTTCTCTTCTTCTTTTTTGCATAATGTATGCTTCACTCAATGCCTGAAAGGGTTTTGTTTTGACAGACACTGGGGCCTCCTTTGTGTCTGGACGAAACTCTGTCAGGGGTTGCGTTTACTCATTTCAGGTTAGCTTGGTTGGCATTTTACCAATTCAAGGCTGTAATACTGTGCCTTGGGTGTTAAATGGCTTTTGTCATTCTACAGCTCGGCATAGACAGCACTGTGCTAGCCCTATGCTTAAAGACTTTGCTGTAGAGATCGCAAAAGACTTTATCCCTTTCTATCTCTGCGTGGATGGCACTGTGCTAATCCTATGCTTAAAGACTTTGATAGAAAAGCAGAAATTTGAACTGAGCAGTTCTAGAGTGTCCCTGGTGTTGAGGGAGATCTATACGGGAGCTGCTTTCCACCTAAATTGGAGAACAACCCAGAGTTCTCTGCTTCTTTGTTGCATATTTTATGCATTACTCTATGCCTGAAACGGTATTGTTTTGACTTATACTGGGTGCTCCCTGTGTTTTGACAAAGCTATACCTCTCTGAAGAGTTCTAAGCAGAGCAAAACACGATGTCAGGGGTAGCTTTTGCTCATTTTTGGTTGGCTTGGTTGGTATTTTTCCAATTCAAAGCTGTAATACTGTGCCTGGAGTGGTAAATTGCTTTTGTCATTCTACAGCTCGGCATGGACAACACTGTGCTAGTCCTATGCTTAAAGACTTTGGGGCAGATTTACAAGACAGTGCCGCAGCGATGTACCGTAAGCCCTTTGGCTGCACCATGCTGCAGCACTTTCAGAGCACAGGAATGCGACATATTTACAATGATATGTCGTATTCCTGTGCTCCCCTCAACGCTGGCGCACAAACAGGTGCCATGAGGGGGTGCAGGCTAAGCATGGGCGAATTTTGCGGATCTCGCGTTCGCGAATTTTGCGGATTTGCGGATTCGCAATCCGCAAAATCCGCGAATTCCCGCGAATTTGCGGATTTTTTTTTTTTGTGTTCGCCCGTGTTTCTGCCAGTTCGCGAGGGTTTTTACAATTTCGCAATTTGCGAACTTACCTGTCGGGTCGCAAGTTTTGCGAACTTGTTGTTTCTACGTGTCCAGCCTGTTTGGGACACTCTTCTTCATCACTGCCACACTCTGTCACCACTGCCACTCTCTGACTACTCATGCCACCCTCTGGCCCACCCATGCCACCCTCTGTTTCATCACCACACCCTCTGGTTGTCCAGTGTACATTATTTTCGGCAAAGCAAAGCACACCTTCCCTGCCTCAAGTGACCTGAATTAATTTGGGGCTGATTAATGTGTCACAGAATATTTTTTTAGCTGGCACCTGCTTCCTTAGTGCGCCCTGATTAGTGATCTTTTGCACTTGCTAAGTGCTTTCATTGTTGCAAAATTAGTTACAACACCTGCCCTGCCCCAACTGACAATAATGAATTAGGGGCTGATTAATGGATTTTAACTTCCAGCCTGGCTCCTGCTTGTCTCCCTTAGCTGTAATTCAGGACCTTTGTGGCATATGTGTAACTATTCTGAGGTTCAGAGCAGGGTCACATAATAGTTTCAACTGGCAACTGAACTCTGGAGGGGCCCCTCAGGAAGCACTACAGGAAATGGCTACTAATGATGAGCCTGAACTTTTGAACCTGGTAAGTAGTTACTTTCAGTTTTGCTAAGAGCGTATTTCTGCAATTTTGCACTTATTCGCGGGGCGCGAACTCACGCGAACAGTGCGAGCAGTGCGAGCAAAATCCGCTGCTCGCGGATTTGCGGATTTTGCGGGAGATTCGCGAATCTCGCGGATTGCGAATTTCCCGAAAATCCGCAAAATCCGCGAGCGGAACGGATTTTCCGCCCATGCTTAGTGCAGGCACCCTTGCACCATGCTGCAAGGATGCCTGCGTCATAGGGAGATTGTTTTTGCGCCGGAAGGGGCACCTTCCGGCACGAAAACAAGCACTAGAGACATTTTCCTCTTTCAATGTGTGCTGTAGAATGCAGTACGCATTGAAAGAAGAAAAAAACGAGGATAAATGAAAACATTTCTCCTCAATTCGCCTCGTTAGCCTCCCCTAGTGTGTCCTAACATACTGACGCATTTCCAGGTTTACGATTCCTCGTAAATCTGTAAATGTGTCTGGTTCCATGGGTGTTGCATGGGAACACCCACCGCAATACCCATGAAATGCCACTTTCACGCAAAGTGCTGCGTGGAAAGGGGCCGTATTTACACATGTAAATATGGGGCAGTGAACTGCGCTGCCAGTGCTTCACAAAAAGTGTCGAGCTGGCAGTGCGAGGGGCTTGTAAATCTGCCCCTTTGTCCCTTTCTATCTCTCCGTGGAAGGCACTGTGCAAATTCTATGTTTAAAGACTTTGATAGAAAAGCAGACATTTGAGGTGAGCAAATCTAGAGTGTCGCTGGTGTTGAGAGTGCTCTGTACAGGGGCTGCTTTCCACCTAAACTTGAGGACTACCCAGAGTTCTCTGCTTCTTTATTGCATAATTTATGTGTCGCTCAATGCCCGAAAGAGTATTGTTTTGACTGATAGTGGGGGCTCCCTTGTGTCTAGACAAAGCTATACCTCTCTTAAGAGCTGTAAGTAGAGCAAAACTCTGTGTCAGGGGTTGCGTTTACTCATTTCAGGTTAGCTTGGTTGGCATTTTACCACATCAAGGCTGTAATACTGTGCCTTGGGTGGTAAATGGCTTTTGTCATTTTTCAGCTCGGCATGGACAGCATTGTGCTAGTCCTATGCTTCAAGACTTTGCTGTAGAAATGGAAAAAGACTTTGGGGCATATTATAAAGCAGGGTGTTAAAAATTATCGCTGTTTTAGCGGCAGAAAACTGCCGCTAAAGCAATGATAACGGCTTGATAATATGGCCTTGTGAATTCCAATAGAAACCAATGTTCTGGTTTGAACATGGGCTTGGAATTTTCCAGGGCATATTATCAAGCCCATTATCACCGCTTTAGCAGCAGTTTTCTGCCACTTAGAAACCCATGTTCTGGTGTGAACATGGGCTTCTATTGGAATTTTCCAGGGCATATTATCAAGCCCATTATCGCCGCTTTAGCAGCAGTTTTCTGCCACTAAAATGGCGATAATTTTAGGGCCCTGCTTGATAATATGCCCCATGTCCCTTTCTATGTCTGCATGGATGGCACTGTGCTAATCCTATGCTTAAAGACTTTGATAGAAAAGCAGACATTTGAGGTGAGCAGATCTAGAGTGTCGCTGGTGTTGAGAGTGCTCTACACAGGAGCTGCTTTCCACCTAAACATGAGAACTACCCAGTTCTCTGCTTCTTTTTTGCATAATGTGTGCATCACCCTATGCCTGAAAGGGTATTGTTTTGATATATACATATATAAACATGTACATATACACACACACCCACACCATCCCCATCCCACACCCCATTAAAAAACCGGGACAGGCCAGACATAGAAGTAATACTAAAGGCCTCAAATTCTTGTCACCCTACACTTAAAGCACTCTCTGCGAACTTGTACCCTGTTGGAAGGCTGCTTACTGGAGCGAATATATAAATATGAGCATTTGGAAGAGGTCAGAGTGGTGTTGATTTCAACTGTGGTATATGTCTGACCTCTAGCGGTGACTTTTAAAAATGTAACGTAAATGAATTCGCCTGCTATTGCTTTCGCTTTAGTGTGGTAGGTTTGTTTGTTCCTCTAAACAACAGAGAGGCCTCTCACAACTTGACAAATGTGACACTGGTTTCGAATATGGCTCAGGCAAGCCAATACGAGGTGCATGACGGTTGGTTCCCCTGCAGAGGGAGGACAGATGGTACATACCGGTGGGTAAATAAATGATTGTGAAGTCGTGTGTTCCTATAGGATGAAAGTCAACTGACGTTATTTAGAATTGTTTGCCCAGAAATCACGTTGTGTATCCATAGAACGTTTGTAAACAAATGTCTATTTTAAGCAGGTCTCCTATAGGTTTTCCTGTGTGTTCCAGTTTTCAAAGAGTTTAATTTGTTAAAAAGTGAAGGTTTGTAAAATTGTTCCTCGGAGGTGGCGCCCGACTTGCATCTCTTACCTCTGCCACTGTCAGTAAGTGACCAAAGTAGGACTGCAGCAAGTGAGCAAGCCAGCCTTCCTAAAGGGACATTCATGGCGGTGTTCTACCCCAGTAACATTTTTTTTTAGAAAAGGTGAGTCAAATGGTGTAGTTTTTCAGCCACATTTTCTTTTGCATTTGCGAAAAACCCAAAGGCTCTGTCTGAAAGAAAACTTAAAGTCCTGAATTATTCTAGTACATTCCTGGTCTGGTTTGTTGGAAGGGCAGGGGCTAGGAAATGTGAAGAGTTTGTTTGGTCCACTAAGTCAAATAAAAGGTTACACTTACATGTATATTATTGATGGAGCACTATGCGTCGAATACAATTAAGCCTTAGTAGCATAACGCACACCAGCAATTCATTTGCAGCAATACATAAGGTAAGAAATAGAATTTGATGATCAGTGTTCTTGTTTCGATCCTCCTGTCTATGCATGAATACATCTAAAGTTCCCTAAACTAGTCCTAAACTAAAAAAGTAGGGAAACCTTTTTAAATCATGGAAAGCAGGAAGGTGTCAGCATAGTGGAGACTTCAGTAAAAGTTCTCAAAATCAAGGCAAGGCATAGCATAAAGCTACACAATGGAAATATGAACAGAGAGGTCTAAACTTTTCAGAGTCCAAAGAGTATCTGCTCTAAAGACTTAAGTGTGAACTAAGTATGAGCGGAAAATCCGTTCCGCTCGCGGATTTTGCGAATTTTCGGTAAATTCGCGATCCGCGAACTCCCGCGAATTTACCGAGAATTCGCAAATCCGCGAGCGGCGGATTTTTCCGGGGGCAAAAGTTGAACCTGTTGTAACTATTTTAGGATGGCGCCGGCAAGCTGCCAGCGCCATCCTAAAATAGTTACTAAGTTAGCTTCAACAGGAAGCTCTAATAGATAAAATCGAGCAGGTGCTGGATTTTATCTATTAGAGCTTCCTGTTGAAGCTAATTTAGTAAGTATTTTAGGATGGCGCTGGCAGCTTGCCGGCGCCATCCTAAAATAGTTACAACATGTTGTAATGCTGTGATGCTGGATAGAGGCTTTTGCATCCTTGACTTTCACGAGCACAATACCCGTGCTGCTCTTGTGACCAGGGGTTTCTTTCTCTTCATCTGCTGAACTGATCTTTCTCTGACCTTTTATGCACACAAGAGGCATGTGAACTCGCATGGTAGCCCTGCCCGTTTGGCCCCGCCCACACACTCGCGGTTTGCACCCTCTGCCCGCCATTCACCCACTATGATAGACAGCTCACTCAAGGGACCCCTGCGCCCGTCTGGGCGATTGCATAGTAACACACACATGGTCGCTCGAACTAGTTGATGCTCAAATTCAGTGACTCATTCATTAGCCCAAAAACAATCGTGAGCGTCGTCGAGGCTGGACAGGTGTGCCTTCTTCCCAACTCGGGTTTCTTTCTCTTCATCTGCTGAACTGATCTTTCTCTGACCTTTTATACACACAAGAGGCATGCGAACTCGCATGGTAGCCCTGCCAGTTTGGCCCCGCCCACACACTCACGGTTTGCACCCTCTGCCCGCCATTCACCCACTATGATGGACAGCTCACTCAAGGGACCCCTGCGCCCGTCGGGGCGATTGCATAGTAACACACACATGGTTGCTCGAACTAGTTGATGCTCAAATTCAGTGACTCATTCATTAGCCCAAAACAATCGTGAGCGTCGTCGAGGCTGGACAGGTGTGCCTTCTTCCCAACTCTACCGTGGAAAATAAGCTGTGATGCTGGATAGAGGCCTCACAAGAGGCATGTGCACTCGCATGGAAGCCCCACCTCCGCCCCAAATCTGCGGATCCGCAAAATCCGCGGATTTTGCGGATCCACGATCCGCAAATCCGCAAAATCCGCGGATCGTGGATCCGCAAAATCCGCCAATGCCTAGTGTGAACACGAATTAAACCCAGAGAATAATAAAGAATTTCACGTCATCAATTCCAGTCGTTTTTAACCTTCTAACAGTAGAAATTGGCAACTTCAATTGATTTTCCCATCCTACGCTTTGCACATCAAGACGACCATGGACATCTCCCTGCTTCTGATTCGACACGAATAGGCGTCTTTTCTTAGTTTCGTAGCACCTCCAGGCCTCACTATCTCTAATACACAATATATCTTTCACTAGCTATGAAATCATATGAATGTACCTGCGCAAGCAAAATTTTCACGTTGAAGGTTAAACAATAGGGATCAGGGGCTTAAAGCCTTTGGTTAAGCTAACGTAATAAAACAGTGAGTGTACAAAGTAAATACATGTTTATACATGCACCTACAACAGGGGTGGCTCCTCCATTAGGGCGGAGGAGCGTCACCCCACTGCTTTTCCGCAGTGCGAGAAGCAGAAACATAAAATGGTATTTTAAATACCATTTTATGTTTCTGCTTCTCGTGCTGTAAGGAAGCAGAATGGTATGCCTGGTTGGGGGAGTGCGGGAGGGTATGCCTGGTTGGGGGATTAGGGGAGAAGTAGTTTGCCTACTGTGTACATTTTCGCTATGTACACTGCATGCAGCCTACAGAGAGAAAATGGCCTCCCTACAGGCGTCCGGCTGGGCGCCGTCTGCACCAATCACAATGCTGACATTGCAGCAATGTGATTGGCGCAGGGGAGGAAAGGGAGATCATCATACAAAATAGAAATGACCGGTCCTCTATGTGCTGCTGTACTAGTACCTTAGAAAACAGGACTCGTGCACAAAGTGAATGAGTTACAACTGGCTGAGATATTTCCATCAGCCCACCCTACTGGCGGAATCTCATCATATGGGATTTGTTAATCCATCCAACAAGCCGCCCAAACCATCAAATGACGGTGCGGATATGGATGTGAAGTAGAAACTCTAGCCAGAATGTTACTCAGAGGATAGTGCTAAAGGTGGGTAGTACAGTGCTGTGGTGAAGTGAAATTAAAATTAACGACTTAGACAAAAAATATGTTTATTGAGGATTGTCTAAGTGTCAAGGTTAAAACCACGCCAGGTAGCCTGAATATATAACTACACTATGGTGCTGTGCAGGACGGTCAACATGTTTCAGCCAAATTGGAAGTCTATCCGGCTTTCGTCAGGACCTAGATAATGATAAGCTACTGCAACATGGAAAATGTGAAATGTGCAAAATAATAACAAAAATTGGTGTTATAATATAAATGCTTATATCTACCAGGAACTTCGAGCCCCAATGTTCACAAGGAAGAAGTAAATTATGTCTTAATCCTGTTGAAAAAAACATACAAAAACAAACACATGTTTACATGTATATCCACATATTCACAAAGAAACTGTACAGACAACACACTAGCATAAGTATATTATACTCAGCTTGTCCTTGAGCATACTAACTCTTTCACAGAAAAAATGACCTATGTGTGAATACTCACCCCGCTTTGCATGGGAGACGACCTCACCTCACCCGGCAACCGCTCGGTAATATGAGGCCCCGCTCTAATAGCTGTTACATCCAATCTCTAACATTCTAAGTGTGGACGGAATCAATACAGACCATAGTCCCAACCACACAGGTATTGGCAAAGGAAAAGAGGAGAGCACATACTCCAAACAATAAGATAGGGAACTATTCACTACAGTCCCCAATCCCTCATAGGTTAGATTTAATTAAAAAAACAAGTAGTTTCAGGGCCATAAACTAGACCTTGTTTGTTGTTATTACTTTTTTAAGGGCTGGTCAATAGTACCAGAAGGAAGAGACCTTACCTGTCCGTCGGTACCTCTCTCTGGCATCCGAGAGGTACTGGAGGTACCGACTGGACTGGCCTCTTCCTTTTTATACTGGAGTCAATTGAATAATTAGCTTGTTTAGCTCAGTTTCACCCGCCAAAATCGAGACTGATTAGTGATTATGAGGCGCTTTTATCATTGTGCATGTGTGTAGACAAATCGTAATCGTGGCTCATTTACCAGCTTGCGCGTTATTGTGGTGTTATGAATTCCACGAAACGCGGACGCTGACACTCGGCGCATGTGCATAAGGGATAGGGCGTCCAGCGGCATGCGTCAAGGAAACGGCAAGACGCTTATCCCCTGCGCAGCCGTACTGGTCAGACAAGCCTTGCCTAATCGTGAACTACTAAAAACCGCTCTGCTGTTATTAAAAAAGATGACTGCTAACTATAAAGTATGCAGATATCAGCTATTATGCTGATGTCATGATCGCCATAGATACGGCGAAAGGGTACCGTATCTATGGCGATCTGCATACTTTATAGTTTTTAGTAGTTCACAGCCTGCTCAAAAGCGATGATGGCTGCTGGGACTGTGTGCGGTGGAGGTGTAAATATGGAATCCAATCTCAGTCCAGAGTCTCCTTTGCGTTTTGCTTCGTTTGGGTCTTCTTTGCCGTAAAACAATACTTTCAACTTGAGTTTCCTAAAAAAGGCCGCGAGCTCACAGTGAAGCTTAAATTTGTCTGGGCGGGATGTAGGAACGAAACCTAGGCCATCATCGCTTGAGCAGGCTGTGTTCCTGGACCTGTAAACTTGCCAGGATCCCACGACATTTGGCAATTTCAGCACCTCAGAATACCATGCATTACAAGGTCTTCAGAAAGACCCAAATATAACCATAAAACCAGCGGACAAAGGCGGTGGCCTTTTGATACAGAACACTGCGGATTATGAAAGGGCTTGACAAGTCCTCCTTGATGACCGGAAAAACTTCATACCCCTAACCAGGGATCCAACTGAAGAACTCCGGGCACGTAACATAAACCTTGTCAAAAAGGCAGAAGAAGATGGACAACAATCTAATAATGAGGCCGTTTTCCTGAGCACTAATGAGAGTGTGACCCCATACTGCTGCACATTGCCCAAGACGCATAAAAACCAGCTGCCTCCCCCAGGACGCCCTATCGTCCCTGGCATAGGCTCCCTGTTGGAGCCCCTGTCTCGATTCTGTGACCATTATCCTAAGGCGATTGTACAAGACACGCAAACTTACCTCAAGGACACGAAGAGTTTACTCCAGCTCCTAAAAGACCTTAATTTTGCTGAAAATACAGTAACTCTCGTGACACTCGACATCGAGAGCCTTTATACCAGTATCCCCCAGGATGACACCATCAGAGTCCTGGGGGAAGCTTAGGACACGGTGGTCTAGAATTACCAGACACCCAAAGAGTTCATTATCAAATGCGCTACAATAGCGCTAAAAGAAAATATCTTCTCATACAAGGGCCAACTATTCCTGCAATGCACTGGTACCTCTATGGGCAGCACATTTGCCCCCAATGTGTCCGGCCTTTATTTTGCCGATTTCGAGGCCAAGCATATCCTACCACCCAACGGCCGCTTTACTCCAGCCATACAAGTCTGGAAACGTTACATCGATGACGTCTTAATGATCTGGACCGGCAGCGATGAGCAACTGGCATTTTTTCTCACATGGATTAATACTTTAGATCCAAATCTTAAGTTTACCCATACAACCAGTAGAACTGAAGCAATCTTTCCGGATGTGACGATCACTGTGACATGGACCAGCCTGTCAACCAAGACACACCACAAGCCCACTGCTAAAAACAATCTACTGGAGTTTACGAGTTTTCAGCCCCGCCCATTAAAAGAAAACTTACCGTATGGTCAATACCTACGAATTAGACGCAACTACTCCAACGTGCAAGATTTCAAGGCACAATCAATCGACCTAACAGAGAAACTGAAGTCAAGAGGCTACCCAGTGGCAACTCTGAGTAAGGGCTACAAAAGAGCGCGCAACCAACCGCGGGAAGCTCTCCTTGAAGATAAGATTAACCACCCTAAGGAGATTCCACTTACCTGTGTTACTACATACAGCACCCTCTGAAACATTATGCAAAAGTTCATCAACAAAAATTGGAAAATACTGACTAGTACCAACAAAACCTGGGAAAAAACCTCTGTTTTCCTTTAAAAAGAGACTCAGCTTGAAAGATGCTCTGGTCCATACGCGACCCAAGGAAATTGCCCCAGCAACATCAAGATCTGTGACTGATACATGGGGCCTACCAAGAGTGACGGGCCATTTCCCCTGCTCAAACTGTAGTGTTTGCCATCTTACAACGCATACTAAATCCCTTACTCTTGAACCAGGGAAAATTTGGACACAGAGGGATCATACCAACTGTAACTCTCCAAATGTCATATGCCTAATCACCTGCCCATGCGATCTTCGCTATGTGGGTATGACAAGTAGGAAAGTTAAACAGAGGATCTGTGAACACCGATCCAACATTAGGTGTAAAAAGGCAACTACAAAAATGAGCAGACATTTCCTTGAGAGCAATCACACCACCAATGACATGCGGTGGACTGTGATTGAGCAGTTGAATACTGGCAATAATATAACCAATCGTCTTTTTGAAAAAGAGCAGAGGTGGGTCTATAGACTGGGGACCCATCTTCTTGGACTGAATGATGAAAATCCATGGAATTCTGTACTTAAGTAATTTCTGATAAGTAGCCACTAGCTTATCTCAAAACCTGCCCAACTTGAAACGGTACACTGTGATCACTGCCCCCCCATAATCCCGTCATCTGCTTAATCTAATAGTTACTTCATCAACTCATGCCCCTTTGCAGGCTAACACTATGCACTACCTGCATGGTGTTTTGGGTACCTGATGTTAACACGAAGCCATACAACCCGCTTGGTGTTCACCAGGCTCGCAATAACATCTGACCTGGCCCCCTCTGTTATTGAGGACATTACTGACCACTCATAAAACACATTAACCTGATTTAGACTCGACACCCCTATCTAACTGTGAGCATCAGGTAACGTTTTGTCTAAAACAAACGTTTAGAACTGATAAAGCTACCTGTCTTGAAAGGCTCGAGACACGTTCGCCATGGTTACCTCCACAACCTTCCTCTATGACGCGGGCCCATGTGACGTGATAGGCTAACACGATAAGGCGCCGCCCCCTATCCACTCGAGGACCGCCCCCAGATGTGACTGACACCTCGCTAACAAACATTGATAACCTGCTCCACCGGCCCCGCTCTTGATCGTCGGGGTCCGGTTCTGAGGGTATCGCAGGTATACTGAGGGTGCCTAGCGTCGAGGGCGTAAGTAAACTATTGGACATCAGCGCTCTACACCCCGGCGGCATATCACGAAGCTAAGTACCGTTTCTTCGCTTTTCTGATTTGGTGTATGTTTCTTTTCTTTACTAAGGGTGTGCCAAATACGCTTCCACCCCCCTCCCATACCCATGGTGTACACCCATTACACCATCAAAGTGAGACATTTTAATTTTATTTTAAATTTTACTTTTCAGCGATCGCAAATCTAGACATATTGATCGCAACTAGGAACCTGCGCTTCCTATTTAATAAACCCACAACGACTGTAGTTTTCTTCACTTATAGCACCCTGCACTGCCCAGTGATTAGTGCTTATCAACCCATGGACAGAGGTGGTGATAAACATACTGTTATAGAGCCACATCTGCTTTTCCACTACGATTGAAGCACCATAGATCTACAAGTGTGATTAAGACCAACCACTAACTGTCTGTCTTATCCTATATGTATGTCTATGTCATTTCTCTTTACAGTTGCAGAAACCTTAATGTAGGAAGCCTCCTAAACCAGAAGTTACTAGGAAGACAATTTCTCTTCCGTTTTTGCACTTTTTTTTCACTTTCTTTTTCACTTGCACGTCCCTAGGTAAGGGTGGGCCTTAGCGTGTCCATACCGCCAGGGTTTAGTACACTTATAGAGTCCTGATGAATGCCTCGTAACTTTACACCGTTTCAGAGGCAGAAACATGTTGACTGACGATTAGGAAATAACCACACAAATAATTGTGGACTACTTTCCTACACATACATTTTAATATGTCCTAAGTGATCACATATTAAATCAATTTTGGATACACTAAAGACATTTTTAATCTCCTCGCTACCATTTAGTTTATTTTCACTGCACGCCTAAACTCATAAAATCCTGCTCCGCAGTAGATCTGGCGTCGAAGCACACTAAAGAGGCACTCGGCCTCTTTAGTGGGGCCCAATGATGAAGCATGTCATCACCAGGTGGTGAGTGAGGGCTTTCCTAACCGACCCAAGTGAGGCCGTTTTTTAAATTCTTTTTGCTCCTTCGTGTGGTCTTGCTAAACCATATGACAATCTTTTTTTGCTTATAAGTATTGTAGTACTGGACAGATATTTTTTCATGATTAAGATAGAGTGCTGGGTCTGCAGGCCCCACTCATGTACAGTTCAGCTAATAAGTGGCAAACTAACCCTCGCACTGACATCCCACGTGCATGTCATGTGGGTGTGCGTGACGTGTAGCTGGTAGCAGGAGTTAGTATTGCAAGAGTATGGCTGTGAGACCATCAGGATCCATTTTGGACTGGCCCTGCCTTTACATAGCACAAGATGGAAGTTGGAATACAGAGCACACAGACAAAAAAGTGTCACTTCCGCATTCCAGTTGGTGAAGGTAGGAACAATAGTCCCTGAGGTGTCAGAGAGGATGGAGACAGGGCTGGATTTATGTGAACCATTTCGAAGGGGGTTACTGATTAGCTTCTCCTGAATTCTGCAGTTTGTTTAATGGTAGGGAATGGGGATAAGCAAGCATCGTCTCTTATTATGGGAACAGAAGCTTCTATGCTTAGCCTGCTCCTTTTGTCTCTCCGTGAATTCTGCTTTAGTAAAGCTGGTGACAGCCATGTGCAAAGGTTTCACAGCTTGGAACCAGCATCCTCATTAAATGCAGCGAGAGCCTCTACCTCTCATGAACAACTCCTTATGTACTGCCAGAAAATTAAGTTAAAAAGGAACCACCTCAAACTAGTACCTGGACTTAAAACAGTGCATTGATATCCCTGAATGGAAAATCTAAATAAATGTGGGGTCCAAAGCATCCCACTTTGTTTGAGTTCCAAGCGGTTCTTGACTAAGGAAGGGAATTCTCCAAAGAGAACCCAATGAGCTACTGTTATCAAGGATTGGTGTCTGTCCAACAGTCTCCCAAGGTTGAGGGGACATCACCTGAAGTCTGCAATTTGCTGTAGTGCAGTAGGTCTTCCTAGTACCTAGAAGCCTCACACCTACTCGGAGAGGGAAGGACTGTGCCTTTCACTGCAGGAGGAGAGACTATCCATGAGAAGTCTATCTGTCTGTCTTCCTGGACATTCTGGCACCCAGAACATCAGACTTATGGTAGTCTAACAGGCATCAACCTGCGCTAGATGGCATCTTCCAGCCTCCCTGCATTGGATATGTAGCAAATTAGGTAATGCATCACCCCCCCCCCCCACCCACCCCCAGCAATTCCGTGCTTTCCAACATAACCACAAAGAAGTGTTCTGCTTCTCCCCCCAACTTCTGCTAGTACTACAAGGCCCAACAACACTAGTGTAGCAGGGGACCCACTAAGGACTCCACAGCAGAAGCTGAGTGACTGTTGAAGCCCTACTCTAGACCTGAGAGGTAGGGCCACATAAGGTGATCCAGTGCTCATTGGCTGAGGCACTAAGTAGTGGGGGCGAAGGGTGAACCTCCAACCCCTCCACCAGACCTCATCTAAGTGAACAGGTAATACTAGGTTGAGCGTAGAAACTGAGAGACTTACTCTTGAACTCAGAACGATAATTCTGCACATTCCAGAGATCGACAGTTTCAATTGTGAACTCGTCTTTGCTCAAAATATGATATGAAGGAACCTTGAAGATATACAGTAGCAGCTGACAGGGAACAAGAGTGGGGGGATACAAAATACAAAAAAAAAAAAAACCTTCCCTCCTCGCCGCTGTACTCTCCTGAGTCGTCCCTCGTCATCACTCCTGCCAGAATAAGGAATCGTACAGGCTCCCTCTCCTAAGCCAATCACAACACTGCAATGCAACTTTGTGATCGGTCTGAGCGCCGTGGCTCGGGGGTCAGACGGGGAATGGGAGGCTGGGCATGTTCCCCAACAGGCTGTGCAATGCAGCCTGGTGGGGAATATGCAAAGTGTTCATGACTGGCCAGCCCGAGAGGGCCGGACAAGCAGTCATGCACACTTTGGAGTGCATCAACCACTCCGCCTCCCGGACATCATAGGAGTCCAGCCCACCTAGCACAAACTGGCTGACACTAGAAATAAAATGATAATAACAGAAATAACTTCTGTTATTATCATTTTCATTTATTCTTTTACACTGCTCCAAGAGCAGTGGGGCAATGCGCCTCCGCCTTAGAAGACGAGCCACCACTGAAGTTACAGAATGGTACCAGTGCTCACAAAGTCCAATTGGGGGCCTGTGCCTGATTCTTGACAATGATCCTTTTTCATTGCTGGTAGAATTCTAAACAGTGGTGTGAGTTTCCTGTAGAACTTTGCTAGAGCCCTGTTGTTGTGTTTTGTAGAATCTGTAACTAAACCCCCATTGATGTGTGCATTATTTAATTTTGCTGTGATATTAAAGTATTTAATAATATGGCATTCGACTTGGCAATTAACAATTGTGTCTGCTGTGTAACTGCTTGAGTGATGAGTCTCTAATCTCCACACTGTCTCCTCAGTTTCTTAATTTGAGCAGTTGCTTTCGGGTGCTAAGTACCAGCACTTCTTTCACAGAGCTGGGGCTACAATTTCTGACCCTGCAGGTGGTGCTCTCAATATTAATTGTTCAAATTCAAAATAAAAAGAATAACATACATTGCATGGTGACTGTCTGGGAAATGTTCATAGACAGGCTGGCATACGCCTGTCCGGGGAAGCATGATTGTGTATCCCCACGTTAGTGAAGATATCCTCACGCTGATCACAAATCCAAGAAGTCATCGACAAACTATGGCTTCCATTCTATTCCCCTAGTCTGCTGCACCCTGCCACTGCCTGAGCCTAAATCTCCCATTGGATGATTGTAGCTGGGAGCTGGCTCATGACGGAGTGAGGCAAGGAAGCTGCAAGAGCGCATTTGGAACTTGGGAGTTAGTGAGGGCTTTTGAGGAAGAATAAATGAAAGTCAGTGTGAACTTTCCACTTGTTGCATAGCCAGAGTAGCATATTCGGCAACCCTGCATTGCTGCTATCCTCAATGTGTTCGATGCGGGTGTGGCCCAACAAACTTCTGTGTGCCATGGCTTCACCTGTAGAATCTGTGCGCTCCACTCCAGCAAGGTAATTGCTGAGCGTGAGTGAGTCCAGTAGGCACCACAGCCATACTTACCGGCATTGGCAGCATTACTGCTGGGGACAATGCCTGGGCTGTAGCAGGCAAGGTCACAGCAAGCTGAGTAGTGGATGCCGATGCCGTTGCCATCCCTGGACCTACTAATTACAGGCAGCACTAGCAGTGACATGACCTGCTGTGCTCGAGCAGCCGCTTGTTTCGCAATAAACCCAGTCATACCACAATGATTAATACATGCAAAAAAGCATTTTTATTTGGTGTACATTTTGTTTTTGCACTTGGTGTAGATAAGAAAGTAAAACACATCATCTTCTGCTTCTTTAGGAATGACAACAGGAAAACGCAGAGTTCAAAATAGCAGGGACATGTACAGGCTGATGACAGGGGTCACCGGCAACAGCAGTGTTAGAGATGAGAGTCAGCAAGAGTAACAAGCATTTGCAATGCAATAGGTCTCGCATTAGGAAAGTTTGAGCTATTGGTATTGTAAATGGCAAAGTAAATGGCAAAGTAAATGGCAAAGTTTTTATTTATGTGTTGTTTTTGAAAATAGCGAAATTAATAGCTTTGTCATTTACAATGCCAATAGTTATAGCTTTCGCAAATGTGATACCTATAGCATTTGTAATGCAATATGTACTCCTCTGTAAATCTATTATCTTATTTATCATAAAATGCAATTGGTTTCCCTTCTTTAGACCTCTGCCTTACATATATATCATATGGGGAAATGCAGAGCTAACCAGAACTGCCGGCGTACATACTACACATCTACAGGTGTGCTTTTAACTCTCACATTCCATTCCATCACAATGTTAAGCACACGATCCTTAATGACTTGATAAGTGCACTTTGGTACTCATCCTGCACAACCTACAACTACTTCCCACAAACGCTCAAAACAAGGAACGCACCCTCCCAGCCACATTCCCACATGGTGTAGCTTACCATCCGTGCCAGTAAGGGCTTTAGCACTCCACGGAAGGCTAGTAAGTGCTACACAAATGTTACAGTACAATAGCACTTTCTAATGTAAGCTGCACAAAAACACGACTTGGACGATTAAGGCATGTTGGCCATTTTTTGAGTTTTTACACCTTCATGAGGGATGAATGCTCTAGATACACATCAGTCGAAGTATAGGGACAATGTGGCTCCATAGGTCACAATGAAAACCCTCACAGCTTATAAGGCGTGACACTTCGTTTAGCAGGCCTTAAAAAGAAAGGCCGAGCACTCGGATTGCAGTTTTCTCTTACCTTACAACAACTGCGAGGGCAGGGAAATGTTCGCGAGAGCGCGTGCTGCAGTCCGTCCAGAGCTCGCGCCGCCGACCTGCGACCAGGAAGTCAGGCAGGCCGGGCGGGACAACCGGAAACAGGAAGTAGGATGGCGGGAGCCTACCCCGCCTCCCACGGAAGAGCCACAGCTGTTTGGAGCACCGGAGCAGGCAGGAGCCTACCCTGCGCCCCGGTGCCGAAGGAGGGAGGAAGAGTCCTGCTGCCGGGCCCTGCAGCTGCCGATGAGAGGAGCCGCCGCCGCCGCACCAAGGAAGCCGGTGAGTGTGGCTTTGCCTTGTTGATGATCTGCGAGGGCGGGGAGGGGGGGCATGTGTGTGTGCGCGTGCGGCGGTGGGGGCTGTGTATGTGTGTGTGAGCGTGCGTGCGTGTGTGTATGTGTCCTGGAGTCTGTGTGTGTGACTGTGGGGGGGAGAGGGGGTGTGTGTGAGCGAGTGTCTGTCTGTTTGTGTGTATGTGCGCCTGAGCTGCGAGGGCGGGGGGGCATGTGTGTGTGCGCGTGCGGCGGTGGGGGGCTGTGTATGTGTGTGAGCGTGCGTGTGTGTATGTGTCTTGGAGTCTGTGTGTGTGACTGTGGGGGGGAGAGGGGGTGTGTGTGAGCGAGTGTCTGTCTGCTGTTTGTGTATATGCGCGCGCATGTGGACGGAACGTGCGCGTTCGCGCACCCAAATCTGCCTTATAAAGCTCGTAACAGTTTCTTATCCTCATTCCCCCGAGTCAGATAACTATAAGTCTCCAACCTGGCCGCATCCTTCGGATGCGAATTCCAGGGCGAGACCTAAAAATGAGAAGAAACAACGTGAGGAGAGAGATAATACGGAGCAAAGTAGAAGAAAAGGAGGAGATCAGATACAAAGAGAAAGCAGCCATGATGTGAAGAGGAGAGCATTAAGAAGAGAGAAGATAGATGAAATGATGTAGAGGACAGGACAGAAGCAAACAAGCAGACAAATGATAAAACGGAGACACAGCTAATCACTGCTAGAGAGTGATAGTAAAGAGCCAAGATCGAGGGGAGAGAGAGCAGAGCATGGATAAAAGTGAAGAGAAAAAAGGGCAGGGCTAAAATGAAAAGAGGGCAAATCAGAAATACAGGGTTTGACAAAGATGACAGAAAACAATTAGAGAGGTGAGAGGATAGACTCTTAGAGCAAAGACTTAGGGGACAGACAACAGATCAAGATTAGAAGACAGAGACTGAGGCAGTGAGAGTGTTGAAAGTGGGGCTCACCGGAGGAAGAAGTGAGCGGTGGCTTCCTTGGCAAAATTTTCAGCACCTGCACTTCTTTTTTTTACAAATTAAGCACTGGACCGTCTCCTTTTAAAGCCTGTGACTGCTCCCTCTTGCTTCCCTAAGTCAAGTGCAGAAAAGGTGTACTTAGCCTAGTTTGCAGAGCCATAGTAGGACAGACCTCATAATACCAGAACTACCCCAGTTGTGGAACAGTAGCCACTGCCTGTTATGTGGCCACAGAACGCAGAGTGAAAACTGTCATGGCAAATAATTTATACTACTTAAGGACACGGTCGATAGATTTTGGCAGGCACTTTCTTGGTACAGAGCAAAAAGTATACTAGCCATTTTAAAGGCTGTAAAGACCGTGCAAAATTGTATTTATTGAGCACTTTGAGTGCCTGAGCAAACTTTGGTAAATCTACCTCAAAGGTTTACCAGATGAATCCAGGTCACTGAGACGCGAATTTTCTAGATCCAGATTTTCAATTTAGAAATCGTTGTTTTTCGTTGTTTTAGTTCATTTCAACTGGATAAAGACTACAACTCCCATTATACACTCATTTGGTAAATTAAAGCCCAGCACTGGAAAATGGTGCCCCATTGACCTGTGTATCAGGAAGCAATATTTTATCGTCATTGTTGTGAATAAATGGCTTCAGGTACATACCCATTATATTACATGGGACTCTGTATCTTCCGCATAAAGCACACCAGAAAGCATCTAGGCATTTGTAACAAAATATTAGAGGGGACTAGTTATTCCCAGCACTTCACTGTGCATGTACAGAGTTCTCGTGAGCCTTTTCTCAGCAACAAAGTGCAGTGAACCACAGTCAGAAGTGGTACTTAACATGTGCTAGTGGTTGTGGGTGGTGGGCATGGGCTAATCAGATCATGACCCTGGGCAAGAGAAATAAAGGTGAAGAAAGGAGAAAGTGCAGAACAGGAAAACTGTGACAAGGGGAGAAAGCAGAGTTGAAAAATAATCTACAAGAGTAAGATAAAGAGACAGCAGGTGTGGGGTGGTGGGAGTCAAAGGTATGAGGTGGAATCAAGACATGGCAGTTCGGAATACAGGAATCTCAGCATTCAAAGGCGTTGCGCTCCACAGGAAACGTTTGATTCCTAAACCAATGTTTTTGACCTACTGATCACTAATCGGTTTGCCTTGTACACAGGGCTCCCTTTGTGTGCATTGTTTGCAGGCTGCAAATAGAATACAAGTTGAAACAGACTTTCAATGAAAATGGAGGTGAACCTGGGGCACTGCTCAGAAGTTACACTGTTCAATGAGGTAAAGTGTGGGGCAAAACCTGCAAGACGGGAACCAAGTGCTCTTCTGGTTTCCAGAGGCATTGGCTGTGCTCCAACAAACAGACACAAAACAATGCAGAAAATGCTGCTTCATTGTAATGTGACGGTGTTTATAATAAACAGCTGCACCTGCGGCCACCACTTTACAAAACTATGCCATACAACTGAGTAATACATACATTTCTACCACTGACTCCCCTAAATGAACCACCGATCTAGGCTGTAAAGTCCTGGGCCCTAAACCCACAGACGGGAAACATCATTTACCACGAAGGCATTACCACTACTAACGTTTACCACGTGACACTTACCACGCAAACGTCTTTAAAACGAGGGTGCCTTCCACGACGTCTTTACCACGGGCTGGGGGGGAGACGTGGTATTCCTTCAAGTCGTTCTGCGTGGGCTTGGGGGGGCAGAGGGGGGGGGCTCGGAGGGGGGCTGGGGGGGTCTCCCCCCCCCCCAAAAAATAACAAGCAGGTTAGTTTTAAAAAAAACGAACATAATTTTAGAAGAAAAAGGAAAGAGCCTCCCCCAAAGACGTGCCGTGTACGTCAAAAAAGCAGTCCTTTTTTTATTTTGGTATACGTGTTTTGACGCTTGTTTCCATGGAGGATGGAAGTAAGGGCTCGTAGAGAAAGACGTGCAGGTAAGACGTTTCTATGCGTAGTAAAATCCTACGTTGTAAATACCAGCGTGGTAAAGCCACTTGCGATGTAAAATTCGCGTGGTAAAGCCATGCGTGGTAATTGAAATCGTGGTATAATCATATATTCCCCACAGACTAACTAAATGAAGACACGGTGTGTTGTTACTAAACTGGCCACGGGTTTGTGTGCCCAGGCCTTTTTAGTGACAGGGTCGCCTGAGTGGTGACGCCTGTGATGATAGGTGTGGGGTGGGTGTGAGGGAAGCCTCAGTGGAGGGTCTACTTCACTGTGTCCAGCAGGGTACTACATTCCTCCCTAAATCCGTATGAAAGACAACGAATCCAAACTGTGGAAACAAAACAAACTGGATACCACATAGCCCATCAGTCTCTAGAGTCAATCAGGAGGACAGAAGTGAATACATGGAGTGATAACGCAGGCTGCCACAGGATATCACCGCTCGCATTCATAGTGTGAGTCAGGACACGAAACATCAGTCCAAAGAAGGATGGGCCCTTTTGTAGGCATGCCAGGCGGAGCGATGGTCCTAGTCTGTGGTTGGTCCACGCTGCTGCTAGACTGCCGAGGAGCCCCTGCCTAGTCTCTTATGCAGCTGCTGGAATAGATGGGTCCTGGTCAAGACCTGCTCTCGCCAAGATGGGTCCTGGTCTAGACCTGCTCTCGCCAAGATGGGTCCTGGTCAAGACCTGCTCTCGCCTTGGGGGTCAGCATACAGGCAGGGTGAGTAGGTGGCCGCTGTCATTGGTGCTTCTTGCCTTGGTGTTTCCCTGAGCGTGGACTGCCTGCCTTGATTTTGTAGGCATTTCTTGCCCCTCGGCGCCATCTAGTGGGCAGCTTCTGATATTGCGCTGCTCTTTTACATGTGTTTCTATTTGCACGGTTTTCTCTGGACAGTGGAGCAAGCAGGCAGGCAGCCCAATACCACAGCCTGCCTCTTCCTTGGGTCCTAAGCCTGCCAGCCAAGTTTACAGCCACACTCAGGGGACGGGAGAAACAGCAGGGGTTTATCAATGAGATGGCTGCTCAGTCTTTTAGGCTCCGCTCTGTCCCTCAGATGTCCGCTCCCTCCTGCCTGCTTGGTGCCTCTTCTTATTCCGCCGTTGGCTCTCTCGGGTGCGCGGTATGGCAGGCAGGGCACAAGTCCTAAACAAGCATTTGCAATACAATGCAATAGGTCTAGCATTAGGAAATTTTGAGCTATTGGTATTGTAAATGGCAATTTTTTTAGGTCTCGCGACCTATCGATGCGCGCAAGCGCATCGAGCGTAGCGAGAATTCATGTGGCGAAAACATCTTCAAACCAAAGGGCTTTCAGCCCCGCGGTTTTCATGCAGTGCCCGTGTACATGCACGCGCATCGCATGCAAGCCCAGCCTCTCCCGCCCCCATCCGGCATCAGGCTTCTCCTCCCCTAGCAGCACTCCTCCCACACCAGCAACTCCCCCCTCCCACACCAGCACCTCCCCTTTCTCTCCACGCAATCACAGCCTCCCCCTCCCACACCAGCACCTCCCCCCTCCCACACCAGCACCTCCCCTCTCTTTCCACGCAATCACAGCCCCCCCCTCCCACACCAGCACCTCCCCCCTCCCACACCAGCACCTCCCCTCTCTCTCCACGCAATCACAGCCTCCCCCTCCCACACCAGCACCTCCCCTCTCTCTCCACGCAATCACAACCATGCTGCACTGCCGAGCCTGGGCTTTTCCAGCTCTTCCCTCCCACTCTCTCACTCTCCCGCCCCAACCCGACTTGTTCTTGTTCTGAACTGCAGATGTACGAAGCGCCGAGCCAACTGCACAGAAAGAGCCAGTCTCTTTGAATAACAGTCAAGCTTTTTTTTGTGGTTATTTTTGTGCGATCATGGCCATCTGTTCCTGTTCCTAATGGCCCTCCCCCCTCCCCCAGCACAGCGTGTACTTCTTCCTGTGTTGCTGTCTCCCTCGTGCTTTTCCCCCACCACTCGTGTTGCTCTCTCCCTTGTGAACCCAAACCACCCCCCGCCGCTTGCATTTCCCGTACTTTTTTTTAATTTTTGACTAAGAAGTCCACGAGAGTGCATGTGCTTGCCTGATGTCTCCCTTGTGTGCATCTCTCCTGTTCCTCCGTATTGCGCTCTCTCGTATGTCTGCGTCTCTGCCCCCATTCTCTCCTTCACAGCCAAATGCTTCTCTCCCCTACGCTGTGATGTTCTCTTGACTGTTGCTGTCTGCCATGTCTGAATTTTGCCCACTTCCTGTGTTGCTGCCTCCTTCGTGTACTTCTTCCTGTGTTGCTGGCATTTGGCCCATACACTTTCATGGCCATCTGTTCCTGTTCCTAATGGCCCTCCCCCCTCCCCCCTCCCCCAGCACAGCGTGTTCTTCTTCCTGTGTTGCTGTCTCCCTCGCGGTTTTCCCCCACCACTCGTGTTGTTCTCTCCCTTGTGAACCCAACCCACCCCCCCCCCCCCCCCCCCCCGGCTTGCATTTCCCGTACTTTTTTTTATTTTTGACGAAGAAGTCCACGAGAGTGCATGTGCTTGCCTGATGTCTCCCTTGTGTGCATCTCTCCTGTTCCTCCGTATTGCGCTCTCTCGTATGTCTGCGTCTCTGCCCCCATTCTCTCCTTCACAGCCAAATGCTTCTCTCCCCTGGCCATCTGTTCCTGTTCCTAATGGCCCTCCCCCCTCCCCCAGCACAGCGTGGACTTCTTCCTGTGTTGCTGTCTCCCTCGTGCTTTTCCCCCACCACTCGTGTTGCTCTCTCCCTTGTGAACCCAACCCACCCCCCCGCCGCTTGCATTTCCCGTACTTTTTTTAATTTTTGACTAAGAAGTCCACGAGAGTGCATGTGCTTGCCTGATGTCTCCCTTGTGTGCATCTCTCCTGTTCCTCCGTATTGCGCTCTCTCGTATGTCTGCGTCTCTGCCCCCATTCTCTCCTTCACAGCCAAATGCTTCTCTCCCCTACGCTGTGATGTTCTCTTGACTGCCTCCTTCGTGTACTTCTTCCTGTGTTGCTGGCATTTGGCCCATACACTTTCATGGCCATCTGTTCCTGTTCCTAATGGCCCTCCCCCCTCCCCCAGCACAGCGTGTACTTCTTCCTGTGTTGCTGTCTCCCTCGTGGTTTTCCCCCACCACTCGTGTTCTCTCCCTTGTGAACCCATGCCACCCCCCCCCCCCGCCGCTTGCATTTCCCGTACTTTTTTTTATTTTTGACTAAGAAGTCCACGAGAGTGCATGTGCTTGCCTGATGTCTCCCTTGTGTGCATCTCTCCTGAGCGTTGTTCTCTCCCTTGTGAACCCAACCCACCCCCCCCGCCGCTTGCATTTCCCGTACTTTTTTTTATTTTTGACTAAGAAGTCCACGAGAGTGCATGTGCTTGCCTGATGTCTCCCTTTTGTGCATCTCTCCTGAGCGTTGTTCTCTCCCTTGTGAACCCAACCCACCCCCCCCGCCGCTTGCATTTCCCGTACTTTTTTTTATTTTTGACTAAGAAGTCCACGAGAGTGCATGTGCTTGCCTGATGTCTCCCTTGTGTGCATCTCTCCTGTTTCTCCGTATTGCGCTCTCTCGTATGTCTGCGTCTCTGCCCCCACTCTGGACTGCGCACTTCGAAGATCCTTTGCAGAGTGTAAACGAAAATACTGCATCGTTTAAATGCATTATTTTCACATCATAGCAATACGGTACAGCACCATTAAAAGCGCATAGCAGGCTGGGATAGCTTGTTTTTTACTTGGGCAGCGTTACTTTCGTTTTGCAGGTTTCAACAAGCATTCCCATAGCCAATACGACTCGCATTAGGAAAGTGTAAGCTATTGGCTTTGGAAATAACAATGCTATTAATTTCTATATTTTCAATGCCAACACATATTACAAAAATAATTGTCATTTACAATACCAATAGCTCACACTTTCCTAATGCGAGACCTATTGGCAACGCCAGTGCTTGTTTATTTCTGTGTTGGTTATGAAAATAGCTAAATTACTAGCTTTGTCATTTAAAATGCCAATAGTTTTAACTTTCGCAAATGTGACACCTATAGCATTTGTAATGCAATATGTGTTGTATTTACGTGACTTAGATGTATTGCTATTACAAATAACAATGGCTTTTAATTTTTTTTAATAATTAATACTTAAATAAAAGTTATTGTAATTTATAATAGCAATAGCTTAAACTTTTGTAAATAACGTTTGTGAAGATTGTGTTCAGTGTATTTTATTGTGACGAAAATTCAAGAACAGAAGTGAAATTTTAACATCTTTCTGTGACATTTGTAATAAAGCTTGAAACATTGAGAGAACATATTTGAACCAGTTGTTGTTGAATGGTTGCACAGATTGATGCTGTGATGACGCAGAGTGATGTTGTGGTGGCGACAAGTGATGTTGTGGCGTTCAGTGATGCTGTGGAAGCGCATAGTGATGTTGTGGGCCCCTGAGTGATGCTGTGGTGGTGCTGAGTGGTGCTGAGTGATGCTGTGGTGGTGCTGAGTGGTGCTGTGGTGGTGCTGAGTGGTGCTGTAATGGTGCTGAGTGGTGCTGTGGTGGTGCTGTGGTGCTGTGGTGGTGCTGAGTGTTGCTGAGTGATAATGTAGTGGTGCTGAGTGATAATGTCGTGGTGCTGAGTGAAAATGTGGTGGTGCTTAGTGATGCTGGGGCAGTGCTGAGTGATAATGTGGTGGTGCTGAGTGACAATGTTTGTACGGAGCAACAATTATAAGGTATTGAGAGAGACAAGAAAAATACTAGCTATTTACAGTGAAAAGTACAGACCTAGTAGATTAATAAGCAGAGTAAGCAGGAGGTACTGCAGCACATGTCTGTGAGCGACGAGCAGCGGCGTACACCAAGAATTTTTTAATCGCGCTTACAAGTATTTTTTAAACATACTATAGTGTAACATTTATGACATCTTTGTTATCACCGAAAATGTCCCTTACCTGAGTCACCAGCAATGAACAGTCGCTTTTGTAAAACCAACCTCATCCAACGGTAAAAAAAGGAAATATTTTGCTTTAGTAGTATGCAGGTTTAAAGAGGAACCGGAGTCAAAAATTCCCAAAAGATTAAACACAAAGTCGGCAATGAAATAGAGTCACTGGCAATGAACTGGCGCTTTTGTAAATCCTACGGTTAGATCAAGACTCAGAGATTGAGTTGTTTTTTTGATGGAGTGGGATGAAGCCTCCCAAAAATTGGAAGGAAGAGTCATCAGGACCCAGGAGAAGGATCTCAATTAGAAGCAGGGCCTGGGAATAGGACCTCTTTCTTTGTACCACTGAACCATGGCTAATGAAGCAGTATCCATCTTATAGCTTAGGTGTGGTATTGTGCAATCTACTAGTTGCCTCTCGTACCAGGGCTTTGTCTCTGGAACCCTCCCTAAAAGCCTCAGAGCCCGAGGCAGATTGACCCAAGACTGGTTAAGAATATGACAAACATGAGGCTGAAGAATGTCTGAAGCGGAATTCATTGGTACTGTTGGGGTACTGAAGAGGATGATTGTTGTGAGAAATACAATTAATTTGCTGCATATTTTGGGAGGGATCGCTAGTGTCGGAGATGCAGGACAGAGTGTAATCATACAGCAACTGCAGTGGGTGAGGTAATTTGTGTTTTTTACACCATCCAAACTGCTTTATTTCCAGTATTGCCACTGAGATTGTTCTGTAAGTTGCAATTTTTAATGACCTATTTTTGAGAGTATTGGACAATTTGACCTTCTGTGTCATAAAATGAACAATGTGGGCAACGCTGCGTGTGTACCATTTTATATTTGGTCTAGGAGCTGCAAAGGTGTGCACTTGGGATGTGGTAAAATTTAAGGCTGGAGATGTTTTGCATAAGAGCATCAGCATTGATGGTATTTTTTCTCTTGGCCCACAGTGAGGCGGGCCTCACAGAGTTTGGGTTGGCCACATTGCCGCGTGCACCATGAATGTTGAAAACGAGGACATGGACAGACCATGCGAAGAGCTGCCAGTCCCAGAGGCGTAGAATGGGTATCTTGAATTCTGAGATGTCAGGGCCCTTCCACTTCACTGGTGAACGTATTGACCACTTGAGTAAATCTAAAGGTGCTGTCATATCTTTGTTTGCCTCTTGTGTGTCAGGTCAGGTGATGAGTTTGCTGAGCAGGGACAGCAGAATGAGATCATCTGCTAGGCTGCCAGGGTTAGAGGTAAAAGGTTAATGCATTTTCGTTGAAGGATTATAGACTGATTTACAGGTGACAGATTTTACCAGAAGGTGTCATGTAAACTGTGCATCATATTTCAGCTGAACTGGGTAAGATTAAGCTTTTTTTCTATATTTTTTAGGAGGATATTCTAGTTAAAAAGTGGTAGCGCTGAGAGTATAGAAACAGATGTGGTTAGCCAGGAGTCACTGAGGAGTAAATAGCTAAAGCTGCTATCATAGTTAAGGTTGTGAATCCTTGTTTCATGTTGGCAATACCCATACAGGGAAGAGTCCACCTCTGATGAAAAGCCCAGAATTGCATGTGATACGCGCTGTCAATGGTAGATTCAGCAAACATTGAGCAGAAGCATGTGAGACTGTGGGTCGAACAAATGAGGCTTCTGCTGGGATTGTTGTGCCTACTCCAAGCTTTGTGACCACTTGTGGAAATAGGAGCGCAATTTCCCTCTCATGGTAAATAGGTCACAACCCTTTTGATTAAGCACTTGTCAGGTTTTCTTGTGCTATCTACTGGTAAAGAGTGAGACGTATGAGTGTATGGGGGAAGGGAGGTGCGCGTGGCTGCAGCGAGAATATGCCATGGGCGCATGGTATTGAGCAGGTGCGATTTGATGTTGAGATGCTTAGTGGGTCAGGCAATGGTGATTTCTGGACTTTTTTGCATGACTATCCATACCTGGAATTGGAAGCTATGTCTCTTGTTTTGGTTGGTGACTTGATGTTTGTGAAGTAGGGATGCGCTCCCCTGGGTTTGCAGAGTTTAAGATAAGGTTTGAAGTTGATGGTGACCTGCAGAAACACAGCCTCACATTCTTTGTACTACACAGGGTTCAACAAAGTACACAGGGTTCCCCAAAATGCTTGGTGATAATAATAAACAAAAGCAGCAAGGTCACTGCCCCGCCCAAGAACAGTTGTAATTCAAGGCGCGTGAACTCGCGTTCCGTGGCTTCCTTACACGGTGCGCGCTCTCTGTGAGGGTGACAATGTTCAACTGGCATGCGCGGCAAAGCTGCGTGCTCGGGCTCGCGTCAGAGCCGGCGGGCGGATGGAACGCTGCTGCTGGTGGATCCCATTGAGAGGCAGCGGCTGGAGGCGGTGCCCGTGCGAAAAGTGGCGTAGCCCAGTATCCCCGCACAGTATCACAACCCCCCGCTCGCACCCTAAAGGCCAAGGGATAGCCACCGCGGCCTCGAACTGGGCTATACCAGTGCCCCTCTATCAGGGGCTACCGTTCCTAGAGGCCGTGCTCGGAGGGCCAGTATGAGCGTAGGGGCGACAGGCAGCCCGGCAGAGACACCAGACAGCGGGAGCCCAGCGTCCTGAGCAGAGCTCCCACTGGGGTAGGGCGGAGACAGCTGCGCTTAGTATGTCTTCGTCTCTAGGGGCCCCCTGGTTTAGGGCCCGTGCCCGCCCCGAGATCCCTTACCTGAGCCACCTGACCGAGGAGGAGCGCAGCATCATCATGGCAGTCATGGACCGGCAGAAGTAGGAGGAGGAGAAAGAAGAGGCCATGCTCAGGTAAGCGCCCCGAGCACCTGTGTGTGTGCGTGTGAACAGGGGAATTCATGTAGGTAAGGTGGAAGCTATCGGAGTGCCTTTTGGGGATGCTTTGGGGGCGTCATATCGATGGAGAATAGAGGGTACAGTTGGACTGAACCACCGCGCGACACTGAGCGAGAGAGCAGCGGCGCGCACACTCAGAGGCAGCCCCCACCGCATGGGCAGCAGTGACATGCGCATAGAAAGGAACCCAACGCCAGGAGGGGTTGAGCGCACGCACCCACGCGGTGCCCAGCGCCGAGGTAGGACATAGGAAAAATCCTATTTCTTGGCTCTTTTTCAGGACCAAGTTAAATTATTGCACTGCTTCACCCTGAGGAAGACAACCAAAGCTTGGGACTTGAGCAGGTAGGGCACTTTGCAAGGGCAGATGGGAGGGCACTATTACGTTCACAGTAGAGCTCTTTGGAAGAGATGAAAAGTTGTCTTAATTCAACGGAAGGGGGTATAGAAGGGAACTTTAGAAGTGAGGTGAGGTAAGGAGCGGAGTGTCTGCGTATGTGTGTGCATGCGTGAGTGTGTCTGTGCGCGTGATTGAGAGAGGCGGGAGGCGCTGTGTGATTGTGGGACAGGAGATGTGCACGGCACCGGACCTGACGTGCGTGTCCACAAACCCGAATCGCTGCGCGTGCCCCGGTGTGTCTCCCTTGAGAGGCATCTCGGCAACAATAGGTCTCGACAATAGGTCTCGAAACAATAGGTCTCGGCAACAATAGGTCAATAGGGCGAGACCTAAAAAAACAGCCCAGAGAACCAGCACCAGAGAGTGAGCTACCGGTGGGAAACCAGGCGGCGTGTAAGAGCAAGAAAGAAGCAGCATGACCGCACAACAAAACCAGATAGTACTGGTGTGGTGCCCCAGAGGATGAACTCCACGGAGAAACAACAGCGGCGCAGACAGCAAGGGGCCTCAAGCACTGGTAAGTGCGATGTGCGCTCAAGGCGCTTTGCACGGTGATACTGCTGGGGGTAAGACGCTGCTGCCACTTGCACAACTTAGCGGCGGAAAGCAGCTCTTCATAGCATCAGTTCAAGGCGCTCATCTCTTCCTCACTGTGATTTCGAGCAGTGGCCCGGGACATCAGAATTAAGTGGTTCTGCAGCCGATGCATTTTTCGCGTAGTTATGAATTTGTCACATTTCCCATTGCCACAGAATCCATTATCCATTTAACAAAAAAAGTTTGTTTCCAAATCAAAAGGATAACAAAGGAGTCCGAGGCGAGGGGAAACAAGCAAATGGTGAGCAATTTCGCACTGGCCTAGGCAAGGTGGTGTGACGGGAAACAAGGACTGGGCGAGCGGGGAGGGGGGAATGCCAGCAGGAAGGGAGGAGGTGGCAAAGCAGCTGGGGTGTTGCTTGTGAACAACAAGCTCTGGCATTGCGCGGAGGGGGGCAAGGGAGCGGATTCCTTTTAAGTGTAAACCAGCATGGTGTGCGATGTGCATGCGCTCGCACACATGCACTGTAGGCAATCCGCCTAGAAAAGCCTTTGGGTGCATTTTTTAAAGCCTCTACATGATATCTCACCAACAAGCATTGCTAAAGCAATGCCTTAGGCTCGACCTAAAGAGAGAATGGCAACTGTGATGAATATCCTTAATGCCCAACAGACATACTGAATCTCTATAATAAATCCTTTACATTACAATAGGTGTAGATTGAGGTCCAGCAGCTGAGATTGTGGCACACACATGCACCGTGCTTTCGTTGGTTGGTGACTATAAATAGTGCGCACATAAGGTCTGCAGGGGCTGGACGGGATTATGGTAAAGACCAGGCATTGGACGCCATTATCTATACATTGCCAGTGTTTCTGCCGAGCCCACGGATCCCTGCTCTTTGGGTGTTATTTTTGCGAATATTAACATAGCAGGCTTATTAAGAGAGTGGTGAGAGACGGCGCGTCTGGGGCGTGGGTGTCCTGTATAGGCCACTGTATACGTCAGTAGGAAGGTGCCCGGGTGTTACTGGCTATTCAGAGAAGTGAGCGTCACCTATATCATGTTTATATTTATGATTTGTTTCGGAGGTTTGTATTTCACGGAGCGCATTGGAGTCCAAGAAAAAGCGCTTTCCAGTGATGCGGGCAGAATCACAAGTCACAATAGTGCAAAATATGAGCAGGTCAATTTACAGTAGCAATAAATGTGCTTGTTTCGAAATGATGTGACTAGCGCTGTGGTAATAACATGGTGAGAAGTGGAATCGCGCTCTAGCAATTTCATAGCGCTATTCAACAGCACGAAAGTGACAACAAAACCTGCCTGCTGTCTTTGTAATGGTGACGTTAAGAGGTCAGTGGCCTATAAAGAAACCCATGGGCCTAGATGTAAGCAAGGAAATGGGTCCCCAAAGTCTACTGTAAAAAAAGCTTTTGCAATGCAATAGGTCTCGCATTTACTCGAGTTTGAGCTATTGACATTGCAAATAACAATGCCTTTTATTTTTCTTTTCGTTTTTAAAACATTAATAAAAGGCATTGTCATTTACAATGCCAATAGCCTAAACTCGTGTAAATGCGAAACCTATTGCATTGCAATTGCTTGTTTTAAAAAAAGGGAGACTCACTTTCAGCAAGGCGTGGCGTCAAGACTAGCAATCGTAAAAGCAACACAAACAAGAGACTTTCACTACATCTCAGTGCCAGGAAATCAGGCGTTGCGGTATGCTGGTAAGATAACTGAGAGGGTCGGGTGCCTGCTGCCAAGATCGGCCTAGGCTGCAGGTTGGAGGGCCAAGTTAGCCTTTCAGCCTTGCAAGGATGATAAAGTGAACACCACCCAGCAGGGTTATAGCAGTACCTGATGTTTAAGTACCAAGAAAATTCAATCTGTGGCGCACGCTTTGCATATTGTCATTATTATTAGCACTATTGTGGTCAGACATATATGCGGCTGGTGTGCAATGGTGCAAGTTGTGCAAAATCAAACCAACGTATTTGCAAACAATCAGAAGTACTTACTGAGAGCCTTTATACAGCCTGCGTCAGTCAGTAACTCTGGTTGTGGTTCCATGAGACTTGTATCTGATTTATGTGGAGAGAGAAGCGAGCGTTGCCACATCTCGCAACCACCGCATCCTGCTTCCCGGCCTGCTAGCGCTCAAGTTTAAGCATGGGCGAATTTTGCGAATTCGCGATCCGCGAATTTGCGGATTTGTGAATTCGCGATCCGCAAAATTCGCGAATTTGTGCGAATTTGCAGATTTTTGTTTTTTGCGTATTCGCTGGGTTTTTTGCGTGTTCGCAGGGTTTTTTGCGTGTTAGCTGGGCTTTTTGCGTCTTCGCGAGCCGCTTGCATAGCGAAGTTGCCCATGCAGTCGTTTATGGGAGAGGGAGAGAGAGATAGATAGATAGATAGATAGATAGATAGATAGATAGATAGATAGATAGATAGATAGATAGATAGAGAGAAAGAGCAGGAGAGGAAAAGAGAGAGGGAGAGAGAGAACGAGAGAAAGAAAGAGAGGCCGGATCTCTGAAGGGCCAGATTCCTGAGTTGCCCCTACTGAACATACAGCTTTTTATTTTTAGCAAAATGCATATGAAAATTGTGCTGTAAAGGTCTCTTTTAGTTTAACCCCTCCTGACAACTCAAAAAGGGTGTATTTGCCATCCTCTCCCTTCTTCCTGTTTTTTTATATCTGTAAGTGCTTCCTGATGAGGTTTAATTCCTTGGACAGGTGCCTTTTTGCCTACTTGTAACTATTCTCTGACCCTGCTTCAAGGGTCAGAGCAGGGTCAGAGAATAGTTGCAAGTAGGCAACGAGGCGCCAGGAAGCAATTAGCAGCAGGTGTCCAAGTTCAAGTTAATTTGTTTGTAACCCTTTTGTAAAAGGTTACAAAGAAATTAGGTTCAACTTTTGCACCTGCTGCTGTAACCTTTGCTTGACTGAAAATTCGTCCCCGCTGATTCGCGGATTTTACTGCGATTTCGCGAGATTCGCGGATTGCGAAATCGCGGAAAATTAGCAATTTCGCCCGCGAAACGGATTTTACGCCCACCCTTACTCAAGTTACACTTTCCTCGTCCAAGGTGGGAGTGGAAGAGGCAGCCTTTAAAGATGGGTGATAGGCACACATGTGGCATGAAGACTGGGATTTTTGGGGGTGGAAAGCAGCGCATGTTGTGTTTGCATCATTTCTTGGCACAGTAAGAAAGGAAGGCGATGGACACCACCAGCTTTCGCCAGTGGCGTAACTAAGGCCCCTGCAGCCCCCGCAGTGCGGGGAGGCCCCCCTCTAGGCTCATGGCGGCCCTGGGCAGGGAGCCTAGGTAGGGGGCCCCGGAAGAGGGGGTCCAGGAGGGCAGAGCGCGGAGGCCAGTGAAGAGGCGGGTCAGGGTGTTTGGAAGTGGAACAGAGCTGGAGGCCGCCATATCCCTGCCAGGGGCCGCCATGCAAATATGTATCCATCCTCAGAGGATTATCATATTAAGGATATATACTGGCGTGGTGGCCCCTGGGGTTTGGTGGCCCTGTGTAGGTGCACAGCTTGCACATGCCTAATGGCCGCCCCTGAGGCCCCTGAGCCCCAAGGGGCTCCGGAGTGAGTCTGGAAGGAGGCCATTGATGTACTGCTCTTCAGGGGGGGCTCTCAAGTTTTGTTACGCCACTGGCTTTCGCGGGAGAGACTGCCCCTCTACGTTTTGCCAACTGCTGAGTTCTTGAAAATAAGTGGAGACTCCAGCGCTTCATTTATAAACAAACACACAAATAAATAAATGAAACCAGCCAGCACTGCAGATTACCGGAGCTGCCAAACGCCAAGGCTGCTTAGTTTCCTTCCATCTGATGCCTCTTTCTTCTACCCCCACGCTTCCCTTCCTATGTATTTATCTCCCCCTTGCAGGTTCTTTTCGTGCCGTATTCTCCCTCAGTCTCTCGTTTCCTACCTTGTTTTTCCGTTTCTGCCTCTCGCTCAAAGTGCTTTGAAACACAACTCATGGTTTCCAAATGTGAGCGCGGGTGCCCGCCAGCTGAAACCACCGGCATAAATTAAGCACTGCAAACTACATATAATTGTATGGATTCTAGAAGTGACTATCGATCCTTTAGTTTGGAGAGAAGAAGACTCTATTGCGAGCGTTTTTTCAGACTCTTAATTGCAATTTGCATAAAATTGAATAAAATAAGATAATAGCACATAAAGTAAGTACGTGTTAGGGGTCTATTCCCCTAAACCTGTACCTAAACAAGTAAATCGCTTGAGTTCCTGGCAAGCTGCTGGCCCGATCTGGCGCGAAATCTGAAAATCCGGCAGCGTCATGCTTGTTGTGGGGCGGGACTTCCGCAATAAGCCCGTGCCCACGAAGTGACTCGCCGAGATGAAAGCGGTGACACAGGGCTCCCATGCCGGAGGGGGAGCCCGGAGGTGGCGGCAGGAAAGTGGCGACTTAGGCTGCGGATGCAAGTGCGGGGCTCCCATCAGTGAGGGAAGCCCCGCGTGTGCCACGTCAATGGAGGCGGAGGAGATGACACCCGGTGAGTGGAACTCGGTTACGCCGTGGGGGCTCGTGCACTGGCTCGGGCGGCTGATGCGTGTGTTGGCGGCTAGCGGCGGCTGGTGCGTGTGTGCGCAGCCAGAGGCGGCTGGTGTGTGTGTGGGCAAGTGGTGCGTGTGTGCGCGGCTGGTGCGTGTGTGGGCGGCTGGTGTGTGTGTGGGCAGCTGGTGCATGTGGGGGCGGCTGGTGCATGTTCACAGTTTCTGGGAAGCGCGTCTTAGAAGTGCGTTCACAGACCAGAATCTGCGCGTTCACAGACCAGAATCACCACGCGTGCCCCGGTCTGTCTCCCTTGAGAGGCATCTCGACGACAATAGGTCTTGAGGGCGAGACCTAAAAAGGAAGAGGGGGAACGCGGTCACCGGAAGTGACGTCACAACATGGGTATTCATATGCCTTTAGATGAGACTGCAACCTGCCGCACCCCACACCACGCCTGAGGCCTGGTGCCAAGGTGAAACGCAGGGCAGAGCAGCTGAAAAACCGTCACAAACAATTACACAAAAACTGATTACCGCTGTTTGGAAGAGGCTGCCGGTTTGTTTCCTAATACAAAGCCTCACCTGTAATTACGCATCGGCGGATTCCGCGGCTCGGCGCTCTAATTGCCAGGCTGTCGAGCTGCCAGAGAGACCAAATGGTGAAGTCCAGCTTTTGGGCAGGAGGGACGGCGTCCACCTGGTAAAATAAGTGGGGGGACGCCGTCCACCCGCGTGGTACCCTGACTCGAGCCCTGATGGCAAGGTCACATGCTTGCCACCGCAGAAACAGCCTCGGCCCATGCCATCTTTCCCGGCATGCAGACTATGCCGGGGAGCTCCTATCACCACGCTGGAGAAGCAGTTCCCTGTTTGTCATGGACTGGTGAGTGATGATGGGCCTGACAGGGGTAGACTCTCCTGGCTTTCGCTGTCGGACCGGGGCAGAGGCGTAGGAGACACTAAGAGGCATGTTATCAAGAACAGCATTAACAATTATCGCCGGTTTAGCGGCAGAAAACTGCCACTAAAACAGCGATAATGGGTGTGGTAATGTCTTTCTTTTCTGTCTATTGTAGTTTTAGTATAACGTAAGTCACAGGTATTTTACTAGTGTTAGAATTATTGTACATCATTTAGAATGTCAATATGTAATGTAGAATGTATTTTGTGTAGAGCTGAGGTTCGAAGAACAGAGAAGCAGTTGGAGCTGATCTAGCAAGACGCTTTAGCTTGAATACCTGTGGGTCATATCTTACTCTAAAATAAATAGGAAAATTAACTTAAACTTTGCCTCCTCCGCGCTTTACAATGGGCTTGATAATATACCCTTGAGAATTCCCATAGAAGCCCAGGTTCTGGTGTCAACTTGGGCTTCTGTTGGATTTCTCCAGGGCATATTATCAAGCCCAATATCGCTGTTTTAGCAGCAGTTTTCTGCCACTAAACCGGCGATAATTTTAACGCCGTTCTTGATAATATGCCCCTAAATTTCTGGGGGGGACAGGGACAACCTCTTAGACTTTCCAATGTCCCGATACAAATCGCCCATTGTGTGGGAACCGTACACTAGGTTAAAAGAATACAATTGCATAGTTTTGTAGTGAAACATTGATAAAGGCAGGCATGTAGTCACAGTTTGCAAGAATGTTTCGATTGTTATTCACATTCACAAAGTAATTAGACAAAATGTGAAAAAACATGTTTTTGAATTTTACATATTCTTGCACCAATCAAACAAATGTGGGACGAAAAAGGAAGAATAAACTGAATGCTCTTTCCGACATGTGCATGATTGGGAGGGACTGTACAATTTACTTGTGAGGAAGCACATCTTTTTTTTTTTTTTAAATAGTTTCAAATGAGACAAAAACATCTGACAATCACAACACATAAAGCCAGCGTGATGTTACAGCAGCACAAGTAATATATCAATCAAGCTCAGAGTATTTCAAAAGACAATGAATGGCATTAAGTGACCCACATATTCATCACTGCAGAGGACGTGGAGTTACACAACTTCAGGCATCATCTTTGACATTTAAGACAATATTGCTGTACAGTGTATAGAGGGTGTATAACCTAAAGGGTACAAACAGGCCTAGCATTTGGACATTAGAAGTGCAAGATAACATAAATAGCATAGGAAGGCAAAGGCAAAATAAAGGCTCATATCGCACCTCATCATCCGCGGTGTGTGCAAACGTAGAAGACTCCGGCCGGCCTTGGGCCCAGGTTAAGAATGGTTCCCATATGTTACGGGGCCTCGAAGTGGGGGGCATAAGTTCCCAAAACGTACTCAGCTGTGTGTGTCCATATGTGACATCATTCATCCAATCTTTAATTGAGGGCACCTTCTTCCTTCCCCAGTGAATTGCAACTTGTCTTTTAGCACAAAGTAGGAGGAGTGCGTGTAACTTACGTTGCTTAGGTGGCTTGTCTTTGACATGCTTCAGTAGGCTCAGGGCTAGGGAAGAAACGTCTGTTCTACCAATGATTTGGTTCACAGCTGCAAAAATTTTACACCAGAATGCCCCTATCTGTGGGAATTCCCAAGCCACATGTAAAAAAGAAGCCGGAGTGTATCCACAGCGCCAGCAACTCTCGTCTTCTCTGAGCTTCATATGACACAGACCCACAGGCACCCTATAATATCTGTGCAAGTATTTGAAGTGGATCAACCGTAGCCTATAGTTTGGAGAGAGTTCACTGAGCTGCCCGCAGCAAAAATCCCACTGGGCCTCAGTTAGTGGATAGAGTGCTCACTGTTCCAGCATTGAAGGGACTTGGGCTTTACCATCGGGTTTGTGTTTTGCATTTGGGTATATAAGCGTGTGATACGTTTGCGGGGAGAAGATTTCAAAACATTCTCCAATGCAGGCAACGATGGGGGAGCTGCAGGAAATCCGTCCCATAGGGCACAGCATGCTGCACGCAGTTTGTGATGTAGGAAGATCTCAGCAAAAGGTATCATCTGATCTGCACCCACCTCGGGGTGAGGCCTGAACGTGTCCTCAGGATATAGATCAACAAATGTGTGTAGGCTCATATCTTGAGTTAGGGTCTTACTGACCCCATCCTGGATACATGGCACTATTGCATTCCGTGCCAGAAGGACGGAAGGAGTGTAAAGCAACGGGACGCCAGTCCTTCTCCTCAGCTCACCCCATGCCCACCGCAGAGTCCCGGCAGTGTCTGCGTCTCCTCGGGGGTGTCATGAAGCCTGGTAAAGCGCTACCTTAAGTGGAACAGGGGCTGCAACATCAATTTCAACTGCCACATGGGGCTGATAGGGCATCGGATGGACCCAAAAGTGTAAAAATTGGGCCTGAGCACATAGAGCATATAAATGCATGTCTGGAGCACCTAAGCCCCCTGTCGTAATGGGAGAGTCAGCGGGTCCCAGGAGACTCTGGCTTGACCCCCGGCACAGACCAGGGAAATCCGCTGTGATATGAGGGTGTTAAAAAAATGTTGCGTGAGAGGGATTGGAATATTGACAAATAAATATAGAAACTTAGGCGAAATTACCATTTTAGCTAATGCTATCTTCCCTACCATTGACAACGGCATTTTGGACCAAATTTTGACCTTCTCCTGCAACCAAGTAACCACCCTCCCAAAATTCAGATTCCTCACCTCCTGTGTGTCCCGACTTAGCCACACACCCAAATATTTAACTGCCTCGGCTTCCCATCGCAAGGGGATCTCAGATGTCATCTGGGGCGTACCATCCGTCAGAGGGAACACCATCGATTTTGCATCCCCTCTGGGCATGTTTGCTGGTTAGCAGTGTAGAGATGAAAATAAAACGCAGAAAAGGCATCTAAAATTTCCGCCTGTCCCCTGGTAACGTCTCCTTGTGTGTTGTGAATTTTGTGTATAAACGTAGCGGACCTAGGTAGACGGATCATACCAGCCAGCATGCGGCCCGACATATCACCCTCGCCATACCTCCGCGCCTCAGCATATTTACCCAGGAACTTGACCTGGCGTTGGGATTCCTCAGCAAAATCCAACAATTTAGCTTTCAAGAGGACAGTGGTATCAGGCTCATTTGTGGAATAAAATGGTTTTCAGAGCTTTTATCTGGGTTTCTAATGAAGCAATCGTACCTCTAATGGCCTTCAATACACCTGCCTGTCTGGCAATACACTGTCCCCTGATAAAAACTTTGAATGCCTCCCACAGTGAGGCCTCAGTATCTACTGTGCCTGCATTAAGGGTAAAGTAATCAGAAATGTCTGAGCGAATTTCTTCTTTGAAAGCCTCATCAAGGAGGGCATGTGGGGGAAGGCGCCAAGCAAAGGCACGGGAGGCGCACAGGGAATTTGCAACCTCAGGAGGCAGAGGGCATGGTCTGATAGAGAGCATGCCAAGTGCAAGACCTCTGAGGTCCAGGTTGCCATATCACGTGAGACCAATCAGTAATCCAACTGAGACCAGGCACTACAGTGGCTAGAAATGCAAGTTCCCTCCTTGATTAATGGATGGCGACTCCGCCATATATCAAGTAAATCCCCGTCAGACATAATAGCTTGTAAGGCGGCACTGGCATTTGAGTGTAGGAACGAGCCGTACCATACCTGTCCATTACATCATTTAAAATAGCATTAAAATCCCCACCCAATAGAATTGTGCTGCAACCGGTCGCTCTGATCTTAGACCAAATATTGCGAAAAAACTCTGGTGAATCCACATTCGGGCCGTAAACTGCTACCATGACTAAGGATACGCCACCCAGACTACCTTGAAGCCTCCCCACTGGATCAACGTAGGTATAACCCTCCCGCCAGTCCACTCCCCACTTAATCAGCACTGCTTCTCTGTGAACATAGTTGGAATAAATAAATGAAAACACATTACTCCACCTATTATGTTGAAGCCTCTGTGATGGTGAGACATCTACATGTGTTTCCTGCAATAGACATATGTCAACATTGTGCCTGGACAAATATGCATGTACCAATCTAGCCTTCCTGTTGTCATTCAACCCTCTAATGTTCCATGTGAGAAATTTTATGGTATTAGTGTGCAGACGTGCATCGTATACTCAAATACACAATACAAGCAGAGGCAACATGTCTACACCCAATAGCAGTCTCTTAACCTGATCCACAATGTGCAAGCATACTGGCTGTGAACAATCGAACATCCCCTACCCACCACCCACCTCCCACTCCAACCCCTCAATCAGGTTACAGAGTACCCACCCCAAACTGTAAAACCACAAGGTAGTAGAGAGATATTTTCCATGAGGGCGTGATAGCACCGGCAAACTTCCCTGTTTGCACAGGGTGGCCGGGAGAACTGGAGAAAAGCTGGCAGTTAATATTTCTAATAGCAAGCCACATAAAAAAAGCCTCAGGCCGCGGGCTCCCAGGACATGTCACATCCAATATAAGGACAGATGAAGAAACAAAAAGAAAGCATGAAATTATGTTGGACCCCATCTCGTCCCACCGTAGTCTATTAGTAATAAAAATGAGCAGAAGTGAGGAATCCAGGTTAGTCATTGTCACTAAGATGGCCCGTTTGAGACCCCTCAGCAGCATGGGAGTCTGTTACTTTCTTCCCACCAACATGCTTGGCAGACTTCAAGGCGAATTTCTCATCTGTGAAATAGTGAGCAGATCCATCATGTGAAACCTTCAACTTATCGGGATACAGCAGGGAGTAAGGTGTCTGTGCCTGCATGAGAATGCGCTTGGCAGGGAGGAATTCTCGACGCACCGCCTGCACTGCTGGGGTGAAGTCGGGATAAAGGGAAATGGTGTTGCCTTTGTGGGAGATTTGGAGTATTCACAAGGGGTTATACCCAGAAAGTGTCACTGGGACCTGGGCTATCAACGTGATAAGAGGAAGGGGTCCCAGTAATCAATGAGCAGTTTACTACATAGTAACAAAAATGAAAGAACCAAGAAACACTTCTGTCCACATTGTTTTAATCACAATGTGAAATGTATATAACAAATATATAATTTTATGTCAGAACGTAAACACAATTTCACAGTGCCCCAGAAATAGTCGGGAGACAAGGGAAGGGGAGTGATCCTGTGAGGTGGAAGTGAAGGGAAAGAAGAAGAAATTCTCAAGTGACAGATTAGTCAAAATATGTACATCATTTGTTCTCACTACACAGTGTGTGTGGAGATAGGGACCACAAGGTTCAGATAATTATTTACATAGAATAACATACTCCACAAAATTCAAAAATGAAAACAATGGGGAGTGGAGTTGATAATGCGAACAGTTGTCGACGTTTCGACCCCCTAGTATGCAGGTAGGGATGCTATCCTTGCTGTGGGGTCTTCATCAGGACAGGACAGGGGTAGGGACACCTATTTAATGGAAATGTATAAATTAATGTAGGAAGACTAATCCCTATATAATTCATCCAGAAAAACACATCAGTATAAAAATCAAGTGGTAGAGGGAGAAAAACATGGCTATGCCATGTAGTAGGCATGAATTGGAGTGATATGCCACATGGTCCAAGAATATAATGATCATTTTATCATTGTTATCAAAGGCGCATAAAATATTAGCGCTCAATGAATAGATAAATTAATTAAATAGAATCCTGAAAGTTATCATGGAGGAAGGAAAAGCAGCCAGTCCGGGTTACAGGCAGCAAACAAACATCTCAGTACCCACTCAAAGGGACCATAACATATAGGCAGGTGCCAGCAGTGTCCAAGTCTGGCAAATGACTCAATTAAGACTTACCACGAAGTGGTATTCAACAAGGACCGGGGTGCAGTCTACTGGTGTGGTCCGTGTCGTCAATAATGATGGTACTAATTGGTATACAAAAAATGGCCCACAGTTAGACCTAATTACTAATAAGCCACTAAATTCAAAGAACGGGCACATGGAGGAGGGTGAGCTTACCACAAGTTGGTATTGTAACAGCCACGTGTTAGTCAGTTTACAGGTTCCAAAATGTCATCAAATGGGGCAGAACTACGGAGGATAAAATAGACAGTTGGAAAGAGACATTATCACAACGGACTGGGTAGATAACAATCGTCCGAGTGAGGCTGGGATTACACTTACCAAAGAAAGCGGTCGGAAATTAGATCGCGAGGCAGTCTGGTCTAGTCAGATCAGCGCTCCGTTATTATTCTGGGGAGAGAAGGCGGAAGACTCATGGGAACCCTCAAACACGGGGTAGTCATTCAAAAGCGTATGGGTGCAAAATAAAAACCGCTTACCGGTCAGAGAAGTAAATCCAGCCCCGTAACGAGCTCGGTTCGCAATGCCGAGACTCGGTTCCGGGTTTGAAAATATCTCCATAGTAACGGAGTCACGTGGTGCAAGGCACCCGTGTAGACATAGTGAACAGACTAGGTTACTGATGTGGGGTTGATTGAAGCTATCTACTTGAAAACGAGTCGGATGATATTTTAGTAAAATACCCTAAGTGAAGTAACCTCAAAAGATTAGTATTATAAAAACATTGCGTAGCGCATTTAGCGGAAACGCCGTGTGGATGATGATATTCATACTGCACAGCATCGAGTGATTGCCGCCAGTACAGGGACTATCTAGGGTCACATAGTTAGAACATAGTTAGCTTTAAAATGTTCGACAAAACCGGCACAACGTGTATGTTGTAGGAAACAATCAACACGGTTAGCATCATCTACTGATGCAAATGGGAGACACTATAAGGGCTTTGAAAGCGTTCAAGAACCACAGCATTAGGTGGGAAACAAATATTAATATGACCAGCATGGTTGACATCATGTAATAAAAAATGATCAATTAATGCCATCATGGTAACATGGAGCAGCGTACCTCTCACACGAGGGTAAAAGGCTGCAAATTAGTATAATCCCAAACGTAGTTAATGAGTTAAATGTTAAGTTAGGACTGAAAATATAAACACAGGACAAGGCGTACCTCTCACAGGAGGGTAAAGGCCGTCCAATTATTACTTCAAGTAGAAAGGCACACAAAATACAGATTGGTGGCGTACCTCTCAACACAAGGGTAAAGGCCACATGAAAATTATGTATCTTACAGCATTACAGCAACTACATGGCATTGGGATCAGGTAGACGATAAAGTTGCCAATTGGGAAAAAGAGCTATCTTGTTCATTGAGCCCATTCTCAATGGAATCGAACTTTAACATCCATTTTAACTCCCTGGTGTTCAAGATCGTAGCAATATTACCACCCCGGGGTCCTAAGGTGGCTCTTTCAAGGATTACCCATCTCAAACTTTCTGGTGTATGACCAGCTGTAGAAAAATGTTCCACCAGGGGTGCACCTGGTGTTTGGCATCTGACCCTACTCATGTGCTGAAGGATCCTCGCCTTAGCTTTCTGCTGTGTCTGGCCAACATATATCATTGAACATGGACATAAGATAGCATATATTATGTTTGATGTGTTACAATTGGTGTGCGTTTTTAACGGAATTTTGTGATCACGATAAATGAATTCCTTGGTTTGAATGACACTGTCACATGCCTTGCACTGACCACACTTGAAATGGCCCACAATAACTGGCAGATTCCAAAGTGTTGCGACCGTGGGGTCTTCTCTAGTCTTCAGGTAGGAGCGGACTACATGGTCCTTGACACTTCGTGCTTTTTTAAATGCATGTAAAGGAGGGTTAGATTGCCCGATATCATCTGATATCAATTCCCAATGGTGGTTAATGATGCGTCTAATTCTGTTGCTCTGGGTGTTGAAGGTGGTAACGCATACAATCCTATCCTGCTGTTCATCCTTGTCAGTTTTAGGGGTGAGCAACTCCTCACGGGGATAAAGCCAAGCTCTTTTTCTTGCTCGCTTAAGTAGTTGTTTAGGGTATCCCCTACTCAGAAGTCGTTGTTTGAGTTCCTCTGATTCCGTGAAATAGTGGTCCTTGTTGGAACAGTTCCTGCGAATTCGCAAGAACTGCCCAAATGGTAAATTGTCTCGCAAAGCTCTAGGGTGGTGACTGTTATAGTGTAATAATGAATTCCTCTCAGTGGGTTTGCGATAAAGCGTTGTTAGTAGGTGACCCGAGCATTCATAGATGGTAAGATCAAGAAAATTGATTTTGTGGTTGTCTGATTCAATGGTGAATTTAAGATGTCCCGATTGGTTGTTAAGCCAACCAAAAAACAGCATCAAACCATCCAAGTCTCCATTCCAAATTAGCAAAATGTCATCTATGTACCGCATCCAGAGACCGAGCTGGTCTCTGAATGGGTTGACTTGATTGAGAATAGTGTCCTGCTCGAAGGCTGCCATGTACAAGATGGCTACATCAGGAGCAAAGGGCGCCCCCATTGCCACTCCGGACGTTTGTATATAGAATTTGTCTCTGAAGATGAAAAAGTTCTTTGTCATGGCTATGCGTAGTAAGGCAACAATGAACTCAGTAGGGACTCGAACAGGAGCTGGGCGTTGATTTAGGCAGCGTGTGATGACTGATAGTGCCTCATGTTGGGGAATTGATGTATAAAGAGACACAACATCACAGGTGGCAAGTCGTTGATGTGAGGGATCAAATGCAGAGTTCTCTATAATATTAATGGTATGCATAGTATCCCGAAAGTATGCAGGAGTGGCTTCCGCCAGTGGTTTCAAAAAGAAATCGATGTATTTGCCTAGGGGCTCAAGCATGGAGCCGCAACCCGAGACGATTGGACGACCAGGGGGGGCTAGCATGGACTTGTGGATCTTGGGCAGAGTATAAATGGTTGCCAGACGTGGATACTTTTTATTCAAGAAGTTGAATTCTGGTTCTGATATAAAACCCTGTTCAAGGCCCGCTTGGGTTAGCTCCAAGATCTCCAGCGCAATAGTTTTTGAAGGGTCTAATCTCAATTGTTGGTAACTGGTCCCATCATTCAATTGTCTGAGAATTTCGGACTCGTATGCGGTGACATCCTGCACCACGATTGCTCCGCCCTTGTCAGCAGGTTTGATGACAAGTTGTTCATTGTTGGCAAGTGATTGTAGGGCCATTCTCTCATTCTTGCTGATGTTATATTTGATAAATGGTTTAGTACTCAATAGTTGTAGCACGTCTCTGATGACAACTGATTCATAAGCCAGAATCTTATGCGACATAGTACTATTGAATGGGACAAACGTGGAAGAAGGTTTAAGCGCCGTGACAGATGATTGTATTGAAGGTTCAGAGTTGCGAAAAAAGTATTTTAACCTAATCTTCCGAAAAAATTGAAAAAGCTCAGTGCGAATAATGAAGGCATCAGGATTGTTGGTCGGAACATAGGATAGTCCTTTCCCTAGTACTTTAATCTCATCCTCATTGAGAATTTGGTTCGATATATTGACCACCGGGCTAGACGACACTGGTGGTGCTCCTCCTAGGAGTCTGAGTTTAGGATAAATCTCAGAACTTTTCACCATCTGTAGGTCTTGTTCCGGGTGACACGTTCTCCGTGCTGGGGTTCCGTCTGGAATTGCACCTGTTTTTGCGGTTGGCCACGACCTCCATTCCAAGTGTTGGTGCCTTGCTGAGATCCACGTTGTTGGCCTCGCTGCCAATTGTTGCTTCTGCCGCGTGGTGGTCGCCATGACCATTGTCGTTGCCCTTTAGGGAAAAGTCAATGGTAGGAATATCGGATGAAATAAATAAATTGTTTGGATCCTCAAGGAGTTTATCTATATAGTCTTCGGAAAAGGATAAAAGTTCCCTTTCTACCATGATGTGCAAAAATCAAAATTAATTGAGCATAAGAAAAACCTTTGTGGGAGATTTGGCCTTTTTCCCTAGCCAAGCGCAAAATGAGATCCCTGTTCTGATAGTTCAACAACTTTGCCAGGATTGGACTAGAAGTCACGCCAACAGGAAGTTTCGGCCCCAGAGATCTATGTGCTCTCTCCACCACAAACACTGATGACAAATGAGGATCTAAGAGTTCATGTAGTAGGTCCGTCACAAAGGTCTCCCCTTTAGAGATGGTAGAGGTTTCTGGGATACCTGTAAGGCGGAGATTATTCCTTCTAGACCTTGCCTCCAAATCATCATTCTTAGCCCTGATGGCTCCCAGCAGTTTATCCATATGTAACAATTGCTCTTTCATGTCCACCTGAAATTCATGGAATTCCGTTTGCCGATTCTCAAGGGCATCCAGTCGGGTCTCATGTGTCGCCACTTGTGTCTTGACAGAATCCAGCTGCGGAGTTAAAGTGTCCAATTTGGTGTCTATGTTACGCAGGCTGGAGCGCATCTCCAACATAAGGGTCCACGGATCATCCCCATGATCTTCCGTCAAAGGTTCATGTGGACCATCCCCCTGAGCATCCGAGTCGGGTTCCGTGTGTCTCGTGGAGTTTTTGTTCTCAAAGGTCAATTTAGGCTGCTTGGCTTCTTGCTTGCCCATTTTGACAGCTGCTGATAAGTACACCAAAGCAAGGCTACAGTCTCACTCTGGTCAATCCAACACCGCGAATCACAGCTGGATGTGGTGCTACGAAATTGACCCAGGACACCGGGCCAAGCCTCACAGCAGCCAGCTGAGGTGAAATGCAAAATGCGCAGTGGCCAGGGCAGGGATCTAAGCTCCTATGAAGCGCAATTCACGGGGAGCGCCCCTCGGTGTCTCCATACCGGGCTCATCCCACCTCTCCAGCTTCGCGCAGTGGTGCACTTTAGTACAGCAGCTCCTCAGTATACGTGCAAACTGCAACAATGACAAGCGTGTCTCCCAAGCCACAGTAATGTCAGTCGCACCCAAGCCCCGGTCGCCAAGATCGTGGTTCCAAAATGGCGGATTGGCACAGCAGTGGGGGCAGTCAGCACAAAGGGCCTCCCTGAAATCGAACAGTACACCACGCAGGGTACACCCCTCTTTTGAATGCTTCCCACAGTTTTACACTCACCCACAGGTCCACTACATCCCAGCAAGCAGCAGCGGGAGCAACGCAACACAGATGCCCCGACTGTCCAGCCACACACAATCTTCAGCTGCCGATATTCCGATCACAAGATGGCTGCCGTGGCTTTTGGGATAGTGCACCCTGGGTCCCTTGCACACACCGCCCCACAACCCTCGGGTACACCGCAGCTCACCGCATCGAAGTATGCTCCAGCAATGCCTCGAATCCGCTATAGAAATGTAGCCAGGAATATCACAGTAAGACAGCCAGAATATGGCCCGAGGCCGAACAGCAGCCACGGGCTTGATTTCTAGAGTAGCCCGGCCACTGTGGGAGGGTAGGAACGTCAGACCTCCAGAGGCTCTACAGATTGCCGCACAGCTTGGTCCTAACGCACGCCCAAGCCGCAGGAGAACCAGCAATTAGGTCCTGTGAAGCTCCGCCACCTGAGGAGCGTTAGTAGGCGCTGCAGCAGCTCTCCGTTTCCAGGATTGTTGAAGGATTTCATCCTGGCCTGCGGAGCTCGCTCACAGAGCGGCAATTCCACAGCACAGCAAACCAAGCCCAGGAAGCACATCTTTAACAACTGTCAAAATCAGCAACTGCACCTGTAGGAGGGGCAGTATGCAGTCAGCCAGGGCCGACTTTAGGGCAGTGCGACCGGTGCCACTGCACCGGACACCAAGCTCAGGGGGTGTCATTTGCCTCTAACCAAAATGCATGCACTGTTCTCTTCCATTTCCACAACATCGTGAAAATAGAAGATGGACAAATGCGCTTGTGCGGTTGAGGATGGATGTACTTGGACAATAAGTATGACCGTCTGCGGATGCCTTCTCTGCCGCTGCACATGCAGCAAGCGCTGCTGCTGGGCCCCAAGTCCATCACTGTATCAGTGCTTGTGCTGTGCAACAACAGCTAGTCTAAGCAACCGTGCACCCTCGGGCTTCTGACAACAAGACCGAGGGCTCTCTCAGGAGCAACCCTAAGATACAGGAGAGAAACAGCACTGGCCTTCTCCCGAGCTGCCATCATAGGAAATTGACTGTGGCTGAAAACACAGCTCCTGTCTTTTGGCATGTACAAGCCTTCCTTGTCTTTCATGCATTTGCATTTTATTGTGAACAGTCTGCTTCTCTATGTTTTTACTTTACAGCCTGCCCCCTTTACACTGCTGTCCTGATCCATACTGTCTTACTTTATAGTGGTGGACAGTCTGCCTGTGCCTATTTACACTGCTCTCCTGCTACCAGAGGCCTATCAGTGTGTCATGGACCCCAGTGCAAGAAAGAAAATGGGCCCTTCAGGCCAGTGGGTCCTAGCGACCCTGTGTGCTGTGTACAGTATGCCCTCAACTCTCTTTACGCTACTCTTCTGGTGTACAGCCTACGTGTGTGCCTAAACTGCTATCCCTTATATGCATTCTATTTGTTGACCCTCTTTACACTGCTGTGGCTTGTCTACATTTAGACTGCTGCTCTGGTGTGTACAGTCTGCCCCGTACCAGTTTTCCGCTTCTGTCAGGGTGTGTACAGTCTGGTATGGACTTTTTTTAACACTGCTCTCCATGCATATACAGTCTGCCATCCGACTATTTCACGTGGGATACCAGATGTGGCCTAACGCAGAGAGCTCCTGACTTTGCAACTGGGCACTCAGGTTAAAGTCCCAGCGTTGGCTCACTATGCTGTGACTCTGGGAAAAGCATTTCATTTCCCCATACCTGGAAAAAAAACATGAATCTGACATTGTGTACTATAATCTAGTGATCACATGAAGCACTGTGATATCCTTCGGCCAAATATGTGCAATATGAAAACTACAAAAGTGAGTAAAATGGTGAGTGGACACCCTAGGACATGCCTGAGTGCCCAGACTTCCACTCACAAGCCAGGACCTCTGTTTTACAATCTAGACTTTCTAGCCACCAGTACCTGGCCTGCCACTCAGGTGTCGTCTATCAAAACAGACTGTTAGGCTATTAGGCAAAATGTTACTGCTAAGTAATCATAGGAACTGAACATATCCTCTCACTGAAGAAGCCACTCTCCATTCATATCATCTCTGGGCATCTGTGCTCCTTTTCTTCATGAAGGTCTGATACACAAGGGCCTAACCTGCTAATACTTTGTCTTCGTGTCTTATAGAGCATCACATGTCACTTTTTTGCATTTCATTCTAGAAGTCTCATTGGTTTAAGCACTGTGCACTAACTGTGCCTCACGTAGCCTTGCACCTGTCACTGTGTGTGACGCACAGTGCCTTGCAGCAGTGTGCGTCTATTGCATTCTGGGCACCTCTTTCTATTTCTTTACTTTGTTTGCCTCTAGTCCAAATACCTTTCTTGTTTTCAGGAATTCAGTAAATAGCACTTTTTACATCTCATGTGTTCAGTGCGCCATACATCTGAGTCCCCTAACTAGCATGACATCAGCATTGTTTTCCCGCATGAACTCAAAATAAAAGAGTTTGTTGGGGCGCCCACCGAGATGGTCATACTGGGGCACCACTAACTCTAAAGCTGGCCCTGCAGTCAGCAATCAACAAACTACAGGGCTTATTTGCAAGCCCCTTGCACCACTTTTGCATCACTTTTAATATGGGAAAAGTGACGCAAAAGTGGCACAAGGGGCTTGTAAATCTGCCCCTACCTCTCTTCCTTTGTGCTGGAAGTGCAGACTGCAGACAGTGGTGGCATCGAGGGCGAGGTGTGAAAACATTCCTGGAGCTTTTGCAGCACAACAAAAGAAGGAAGGTCACAGGTCAAGTACAGGGCCATTAGCACGTCAAAGCATTTGCGATTTGACATACCAATGACCCTGCAACAGACAGAAGAGAGAGGGGAAATTCTTTCATCCCCTCGTTCTCCCACCCTTGTCCCCTGCGTCCCCCCTACTACAAAATATGGGGGGTAAATTTCCCCCGCGTCCCCACACTTCTTACGCCCACGGCCGGGGGTAGTTTCCCCATTTGCATCAGTTTGATCTGGGTTTACAGTCTCGCTGTTGAACAGCATGACTTGCGGGCATACTCTTTCCTGATTTCACCAACTGCTGCCTCCCGTTCCTCCTTCCAGGGACATGGATGCAGGGGCTCTGCCGGCTCTCACTTATGCTGGGTGTCTCCTTATGTGGTGGCTCACCTTGCTGGCCAACGACACCCTCTGCTCACGCTTCATCCAGCCTTGGCACTTTACCGCTCCACAGAGCTAATATGCTGCACTTTGTCTCGTTTTGCCTACCACCCCCCCATTGAGTGGCCTGCAGACACCCACCAGGTGGTATCCCTCAACTGGTAGCACTGGAGCGGATGGATGGACGGGATCTGGCTAACAGCTTGGTACAATCCTCATTACCAATGTAAAGCTATGAGCCCTAGACCCACATACTAACTAAATGATGACACAGACACTAGGGGGCACATTAGGATGGCAGGCGGGCTTTGCCCGCCCGCCACCCTAGCGGAACTCGGGACCGCCCGCCTGAAGGGCGGGGGTCCCGACATTGCCATTAGGATGCGCCTGCCACAGTGGCGGGCGCATTCCTCAATTTAACATTGTGGCGGGCGGTGCTCACTGCTCCGCCCGCCACAATGTTAAAAACAGCAGCACGCATTTGCATATTCGAAGCGGCAGGCACCGCGCGGTGCCTGCCTCTTCGAGTATGCAAAGGCAGGGGGGTACCACAGGTACCCCCCGTGTGCCACCCCACTTTGGCCTTCACTCTGGGGGCCCACAGGGGGCCCCCAGAGTGAACACCGCATGCCTTTCCGTGGCGGCATTGCCGCCACGGAAAGGCATTGACAAATGCCTATATTAATATGGCTGGCGGTGTCTGATAGACACCGCCACCATGTTCTCCCTTTTCCGCCCCGGCCGCTATACGACCGGGCGGAAAACAGGCGGGCGGTCTTTCTCACCGCTGCGGTCCCCTCCGCCTTCGTAATATGGCGGGGGGGAATGCAGGGAAGGATGGCGGGCGGATTGCCTCCGCCAGGGTGGCGGTGGCCACCGCCACCCTGGCGGAGGCAATCCGCCCGCCATCCTAATGGGCCCCTAAGTTTGTGATTAATAAAACTGGCCACAAGCCCGTGTGCCCAGGCCTTTTGATTGACAGTGTCATCTGACCTGTGACGCCTGTGATGGATGAGTGTGTGGTGATTGTTAGGGCAACATCATCTGAGGGGCTGCTTCACTACGTGCCCAGCAAGACACTACATAGTCAATGGACCCAATACACCTTTCTAATTCTAACATTACTTTAGTCCAGTTCAAGTTTTCCACCCCAAAGGCTCTCTGCTCCCTAACATGTAGGGCTTTCATAAGATCGGATTTGCTTTTCTTCATGACCTCCAGGATGGTCCACCTGAGGTCCGTATTGTTATGGTTTTCCTCCATGAAGTGACGTGTCAGTTTAGTATTCGTCTTCTTACACCTAATGGTGCTTCGGTGTTCGTCACGTCACTTCATGGAGGAAAATCATAATGATACGGACCTCAGGTGGACCATCCTGGAGGTCATGAAGAAAAGCAAATCCAATCTTACGAAAGCCCTACATGTTGGGGAACAAAGATGGGTCTACCACCTGAGGTCCAGGGAGAAGGGCCTTAATGATGAAATTCCATGGCTACAGATGGGCCGCTGAAAAATTATGATATAACTACTACATACCCAACTCGACCCTGCCCCTTAAAACTTTGAAATTGATAGCAGGACCAACCTCTCAGACCAGTTACCCCTTTGTGTTCACCCACCATGTGTGATCATAACATTCATCACATCAAAGTGATATAATGATTGGGATATTAATTAATTCCCATTCGGAAGGGGTAGGGACACGTACATCATTTTCCCCTTATTATACTTGTCTTACGCATGCAAACCAGCAGCATGGTGATGCCAACTTCATCAGCATTTCTCTTAAACGACATGACACATACATCACTGTGCACGTCAAATAGATATTATTTCTCATGCACGCAGCATTAGTCTCATCTATCTGCCATTTCAAAATCAATAAAGTTTTTCATTTTCACAATAACATTACCTCGGTTCACTTCACCGTAGCAACACACCACCTGACCTCTTTTCCGCCTATCGGAAAGCGTTATGCATCACATCGGTCACATGACCACACTACGATCCTATCTGCATTTACCTCACAGGCCGGAGCCACGTACAATACGGCAATGGCCACTTGACATCTTGATACCACACAATCCTGTGGAGAGGATCTCACGTCACACCATTAAGAACGCGCTGTAAGCACTAGAGCCGTTTTTCACGCTTTTTAACAACGGACCTCTAATCATCTTAATAGCACTAGTCTTAGTACGTTTTTATATTGTTACAGATGGTAGTCACATCTTTTTACGGCACTGAAAGTATCCTAAGCACCAGATACAGGTCAGACTTAACATTGTCTAAGTTTGCCTCACTCGCTCGAATGCATGAGTTACACGTCACGGTCGCGGTTAACTACCTCACTCACGATTTTTGACATATACTACTGCTCACGATTTTTGGCATATATTACTACACCCTGGTTGGATACTGACGTTTTTTTTCCTATCACTTAAGAGACCACTCTCCCTTCCATCAATCACTTCCTCCTACTTCACCCCCTCCTCACTTCCCGTTTTCCTCCAGAAGTTAATTTCACTCTAATTCAGCTAGATATTCGTTCTTTGCATGATAACACTTACAAACCTCATATTATGTAAAGTAACAATTTTCAGCATCTGTATGTCACATGTTACATATTAAATGCACGCTTTACTTGGTTGCTTTCAGAATCAAGACCCCTGATGAAGGGCGAATGCCCGAAATGCATTGGGCATAAAATAAAAAGAAAAATTACATTATGAATGAATAATGTGGAACAAGAAAAATTGAAAAAGAATAAAGAATACGCAAGAAACAATTCCTAGCAATCTTTATTAATGTAAACAAAAGAACGAGTTCTCCCTGAGTGCATTGAAGGGACGCTGCTCCCAAGGGATACAGCGCTCACTTCTCAATACTCCAACCCTCAGCATAGGGGGTTTTACTTCCATGCACCACCCCACTTCAAAGTAGTTGTTTATCCTCATCCAAAAAAACAAGTGCGATTTCCACACGCCAATTTTTGGATTTCATTTTACACGTGTACACGGGCCATTGACATGACATAATGATTCTTGATGCATTCCGGACATGTCCTGACACACATGTACAACTGTGAACAGTTGCCAGGGCCATCCATGCCAGGGTAACATCAATACACAGGGTGGTCACCCACCGCCCGCACCCAGCGGTGGGTGACCGGCCAGGCACGGCGGTGGGTGACTGGCCAGGGCCATCAATGCCAGGGTAACATCAATACACAGGGCAGTCACCCACCAACCGCATCCGGCGGTGGGTGACCGGCCAGGCACAGCGGTGGGTGACCGGCCAGGGCCATCCATGCCAGGGTAACATCAATACACAGGGCGGTCACCCACCGCACGCACCCAGCGGTGGGTGACCGGCCAGGGCCGGTGGTGGGTGACCGGCCAGGCCCGGCGGTCTGCGGTGGGTGCTGCAATGTGACTGAAAGGGGGGTACCAACTGCCATTCCCACTTGCACAATCAAATGTATGTGTTAGCCTGCCCTGCCCCCGCAGAATGCGTGCTCCGCCATTGCGACGTCAGTGAGTGATGCACCATCGCGGTAGCGCGCACATGCGGTTGCCGGTGTGTGACCGTGACGGTCCTTGCACATGTAGCCAATGAAAACAGGTAACGCGGGGCGCGCAAGTGATTTCAAAAATAGCGGAAGCCGTGCACCGCCACAGCAGGGCCAGTCATTGGCTCATATTGAATGAGGCAGCCCGGGAATACCAATTGCTGCAGACGTGTGCCACTGATATCAGCTGTGTGAATTTCTGCAGCACATATCCACTGCTACCAGCCACTGCTGCCTGCACCCATCACCTCTACCTGCTGCTGCTGAGCAATCCACCAACTGCTGCCTGCACCCATCACCTCTAGCTGCTGCTGCTGAGCAATCCACCAACTGCTGCCTGCACCCATCACCTCTACCTGCTGCTGCTGAGCAATCCACCAACTGCTGCCTGCACCAATCACCTCTACCTGCTGCTGCTGAGCAATCCAACAACTGCTGCTGTTGTGCCACAGTCCTGGACCTTGCCATGCCGAGAGTGTGAGAGATCCGGTCTCGTCCCTTTACCGCATCGGAGCTGGATGTCCTTGTGGACGGTGTGCTCCGCCACTATGAACGGCTCTACGGTGCCTCCGGACAGGTGGTAAGTGCAGTGGGGGACATGTTGGTGTGCATGAGGTGGTCACTGACTCCTGGCTTCTGCAATCTTGGCGGTGTGCTGTGGGACCTTGACATGTGCTGTACTGTGCATGGCTGCTGAAAGATACGTGTTGCTCCTGTCTGTGTGAATGGCCAAATGTCCACTGACTTTCCCCTCTTGTCTCCCATCATGGTAGGTCAAGCTGCACCTTCGCAAGGCCGTGTGGAGGACCACAGCACGTGATGTACGGGCAGAGGCGGTGTGCAATAGTCGACACACACAATGCCACAAGCGCTGGGACGACATCTCCAGGCTCAGCAAGAATGTGGCGGAGATGACACTGGGGCTGATTCCAAGATCATCCCGGCTTGCACAACGCACCATGACCCCTCTAATGCTCTGTATCATTGCTGTGACGCATCCTGACCTGTCCGCCCGGTTGAGAGGGGATCAGCAGCAAACTAGTGGTAAGCACACTGAATGTGTTTGTGACTTGTGAGTGCATGCACGTATTGCTGCTCAGACAGTGACATCCGTGGTTTGTATGTTGTGCTGCAGTTGCATGTTGGTGCCATTAGTGGAGTGAGCGTTAGCATCCATGTCAGCCAGGTCGACATACCAGTTGCATTGTAGTGCAGGGTCCCAGGACATGCCGTTGAGGTTCGTGGTCCCATGGCATCACATGTGTGGTGGGCTGCATGCACTTGCCCTGTATATTTGATGTGCATGTTTCACGGGCACCCCCGGTTCTTTGACATGAGGATGTATGGTAGGGGTGGTTCGTGTGCAGGATGGGTGCTACATGCTGGTCAGCAGTCAAGGAAGTTTTGATTTTGTAACTTACAGTACGTGAGCGTGGCACTTTGGTATACCTCTTTTCTCTCTCTTTCAGCTTTGGCCGAGGGCACTGACCCACAAAAGACAGAGCTCAGTGGTGGCAATGCATCCGGATGCGAGATCACACACACGCAGACTGAGACTGAAGAGAGCAGCCCCAGAGAGGGGGACAGAACTCTCCCTGAGGACTCACATGTGGAGACACCATCGTCCTCATCTTCAGACAGTGGTGGTGAGTCAGCACTGTTGGTAGACACAGGGAGCGGGAAATCTACACCTTCAGTCGGTACACAGCACACAGGGCCCACACTGCCACCAACTGCAACAAGTACTGCTCGTGCTCGCCAGAGTAGGGGGAGCAGAGTGACCTTCGGTGCAGGCACCGCTGCCCTGCCCCTGTGACACAAAGTGCCCTTTGTGCTGAGGCAGTTGATCTGTTGCGACAGCTGTGTGTAGGGCAGACCAACATGATCAATGCATTCCTAGACCACGATAGGAAGTGGGGGCAGGTGGTAGCATTCATGGAGGGGATGCATGGCGATGCTGCTGGTCTCCACAGAACAGTGCAGTCATTATCCAACACAGTGTCTGCAGCCATTCAACAGTCGCATGGACTTCAGTTCCCCATCCACACCACTTGATGTCTCAGCGGAGAGTGACATTTCTGAGCAGGCCTCATTTTCGAGGTATTGCACTAGAAGCAGCCACAGGCAGCAAGGCAGGGCACGGAGGGCACAGACACCATCCCCTAGGACAGGGAAATCTTTCACAGAACACAACATCAGCTACCCTGGAGTTGACACACAGGATCCTCAAGGGGTGTTGGGGGACAGGGATTCAAATGTAACATAGGCATCCCCCTCAAAAGGTACTCCCAAGGCAAGGGCACCTCCCAAGGCCAGGGACACTCCCAAGGAAGGACACTACAAAGGAAAGGGCACCTCCCAAGGCCAGGGACACTCCCAAGGCCAGGGACACTCCCAAGGACAAGGACACTACAAAGGAAAGGGCACCTCCCAAGGCCAGGGACACTCCCAAGGACAGGGACACTGCAAAGGAAAGGGCACCGCCCAAGGCCAGGGACACTCCCAAGGACAAGGACACTACAAAGGAAAGGGCACCTCCCAAGGACAGGGACACTCCCAAGGACAAGGACACTGCAAATGAAAGGGCACCTCCCAAGACCAGGGACACTCCCAAGGACAAGGACACTGCAAAGGAAAGGGCACCTCCCAAGGCCAGGGACACTCCCAAGGACAAGGACACTACAAAGGAAAGGGGACCTCCCAAGGCCAGGGACACTCCCAAGGACAAGGACACTGCAAAGGAAAGAGCACCTCACAAGGCCAGGGACTCTCCCAAGGACAGGAAACACTCAAAGGAAAGGGCACCTCCCAAGGCCAGGGACACTTCCAAGGACAAGGACACTACAAAGGAAAGGGCACCTCCCAAGGCCAGGGACACTCCCAAGGACAAGGACACTACAAAGGAAAGGGACACTACAATGGACAGGGACACTACAAAGGACAAGCCAATTCCCAGGGACAGGGCACCGCCCACGGATCAGGCACATTCCAGAGACAGGACACCTCCTACGGCCAAAGCACCTCCCAGGGCCAAGGGTTCTCCCATGGACACAAGCTCCACCAAGGACAGGCATACATCACCCCTGCGTGCCCTGAGGCTGATGTTGGTGAAGGAACATAAAACACATGTGTCAGCGGTGGAGTCCCCCCATACCTCTACTCCCATCCACACCCCGCTGAAGCAGAGGAAGGAGTACACTGTTGTGGCATCCCCCATTACACATGATGCAGAGGGCAGAAGGCAGGGCCACAGCAAACGTCAAGCAGGGTCCAGCACGTCCCCAGAGAGCAGACCCCCACCAGCAAATGATCCACCTTTGATGGGTGATGTTTCTGATGAGGCCACACCACTTACTAGTCCAGTCATGTCCAGTGTGCCCTTACATATCCCAAAGAAACGGAGACACACACCAGTGACACCTGACCACCCCAATGTCGCTCCAGTACAGCTGTTCCCAGCTCCCAGAGCCACCCTGCCTCCTGGACCATACAGCCCTTTGGCTCATCATTTCAGTGGTCCTAGTGGGTCAGCTGCAGTTCACTCTCATGTGTCAGATAGTGGCACTGTGTCTGTTGTTCGCTGCCATGCCTCATGTAGTAGCACTGTGTCAGTTGTGCCCTCTCCTGTTTCAGGTACTGCCAATGTGTGTGTCCGCCACTCTCATGTCTCAAATGCTGGCATGGTATTTGCTGGTCACTGTACAAGGACATGTCCTGGCAGTGTGTCTGGGTCTATGGCTCATGTGTCAGTCACTAGGGCTGTGGCTGTGTCTCACACTCCTGTATGTGGGTCTATGGCTCATGTGTCAGTCACTAGAGCTGTTGCTGTGTCTCACACTCCTGTATCTGGTGCTGGCAGTGTGTCTGGGTCTATGGCTCATGTGTCAGTCACCACATCTGTGGCTGTGTCTCACATCCTGTTTCTGGTGCTGGTAGTGTGTCTGGGTCTATGGCTCATGTGTCAGTCACTAGAGCTGTGGCTGTGTCTCACACTCCTGTTTCTGGTGCTGGCAGTGTGTCTGGGTCTATCGCTCATGTGTCAGTCACTAGAGCTGTGGCTGTGTCTCACACTCCTGTTTCTGGTGCTGGCAGTGTGTCTGGGTCTATGGCTCATGTGTCAGTCATTAGAGCTGTGGCTGTGTCTCACACTCCTGTTTCAGGTGCTGGCAGTGTGCCTGGGTCTATGGGTCTTGTGTCAGTCGCTAGAGCTATGGCTGTATCTCCCAATCCGGTATCAGATCCTGCCACTGTGTCCAAGGCTACTAGGTCAAGCAGTCCACCAGATTCTGTGCTGTGAGGTGTAGTTCCCATCACTCACATGTCATTGTACTTGGTGTGTAGATAGTCCATTGTAACCACCCTTGCATTATTAATGTCCATGGGACGGGGCGCTTGACACACATACTTGTGTTGCCTCAGATGTACCTGTTCTGTGCCATAGACTGTTGTTGCACTTAGCCCCTCTCATGTGCTGCCTCTGATGTACCTGCTCTGTGCCTTGCCATGGACTGTTGTTGCACTTAGCCCCTCTCATGTGCTGCCTCTGATGTACCTGCTCTGTGCCTTGCCATGGACTGTTGATGTTCTGTGCCCCTCTCATGTGCTGCCTCAGATGTACCTGCTCTGTGCCATGGACTGTTAATGCTCTGTGCCCCTCTCATGTGCTGCCTCAGATGTACCTGCTCTGTTATGAACACTGCCCTGTTGCTGTTATGATACTGAATTGTGCCCTTTCATGTGCTACCTCAGATGTACCTGTTCTGTTCTATCCAGTGCCCATGCTCCTGCCTACTCTCGGAGTCATTCATTAATGTGTGCAATAAAGCAAGTTATTCGTGTGTAGTGGTTTCTCAGTGTCATTCCTGGTTGTCTCCTTTCATTGTTGATATATTGGTGCTATTGTAAATGATGTTTCCCCAACATGCACCTCCCCCTCCCCACGTCACAGCCCCGGCAGGTACTCCCCTTCCGACAGCGATTGGTGTGTTTGCGTACCAGCGTCATCGTCGGCGACGCTGCATGACTTGCTAGTGGTGGAGCACGAAGAGCATCGGAAATGCATGCAGAGCTGGGTCCATGACGGCGATCTGCCTGTGGTGGGTATCTCTGGAATGTTTGCCTCTCCGCTGTGGTGTATCCACTGTGTTCAGGCTGGTGGTTTTTCCGCAGCGATTTGCTGTGTCATTTCCGCCATCGTGATTTGGAGGACGGTCGGAGACGTCATTCCGTACGGCGGTGTCTCAGTATTGGTTACGTCCGCCGAGGGGTCGGGTGTATTTCCGCGGCGGTGCATGTTCTTCCGCGGCGTACGGAAATTTGACAGTGCTTCCCATCTTAACATGGCGGACGGACTGTCCGCGGCTGGCGGACTGTAATAAGGCATTTCCCGCCTACTCAAGGCCGGCGGTCGTCCTTCCGTCCGCCATCCTAATCGACCCCTATGTTTGTACCCGATATGCAACTGAAGGATTCAGCCTGTTTCCTAATATCTGAGAAAGCCGATGAAACATTACTAGTTAAGACAATAAGATCATCTGCATATGCCAGAACTTTTAATTCGACCAGGTTTACCCTTACCGGAATTTATTAATAAACAAATCAATATAGAGAGGGAAAAAAAGAGGCGAGCAGGGACAACCCTGGCGGGTGCCCCTATTAATGTCAAACGGCCTCGATTGCAAGCCAGAAATAGACAAAATTGCTTGCGGGGCAATATAGAGCGATTGTAAAGCAAAAATAAAACTATGGCAGAACCCCTTCCAACACAGAACACAGAGTCCTGCCCTGCTGCGCATCTCTCAGAGTTATTAAAAGATCATCCCTGAGCTCCATCCGAAATATGCTATAGAACTCTAACGGAATAGAGTCAGGGCCAGCTGACTTGCCGCTAGCTAATGAATTTAGAGCTGCCTCTACTTCTTCCCACTCAATGGGTGCTGCAAGTATCACATTTTGATGATCCAAGATTCTTAAAGTACTGAGTTCCTCAGTTAAGGAACCAAACTCCGATTCTATCACTTGCGCACTGACTTCCTCAGTATATAGGGAATGATAAAATTCTGAAAAAACTGTCAAAACACCCTCTGGGGTATCTTGAATAACTCCCTGCACATCCTGGATCTTATCAATACGATTAGCAAGGCCTCGCTGATGAAGCCGCTTGGCCAGTACCCTGCCAGATCTTTCGCCGCGCTCAAACATCGTCGATCTATACTGTAGATATTTAACAGCAAGGTCCTGGCCGAGGAACTCAAGCAGAGATGCTTTAATGCATGCAACCTGTATCTGCGGCTGAGATATATACAAGCCCCCGGTAATAGCAGCCGTAAGCTGAACCTCTGCCTGACGTAGTTCATCCATGCGTAGCTTAATCGTTTCCTTGATTTGCTTCTGACGAAAAAGTGAACCGCTTTTAGTTTCGCCGCAGACAGCAGCCTTCAACGAGTCCCAGAGTATGTTGCTAGGGGCTGAGCCTCTGTTAATATTCAGAAATTCAATAACCCCAGGCCTCATATGGTCTAAATACGGTGCTTCTAGCAACAACTTCCTCTTGAATGTTCACGGTCTAGGAATTCTAGCAGAGCCTGTCAAAAAGCAATTATTGGTCAATAAGTTATGGTCCGAGATAACTCTAGGGGACATAGAAATTGATGTGGTATCTGCCAGTTGATTTGAAATAAAAAAGTAATCGAGCCGGACCAATTTTTTGTGAGGGGCAGAGAAATATGTGCTGCCATCTATATCCTTGCAGTGGTGAAATCAAAGATCAGTCATAAGATGTTCTTGAACTAGGGCCTGTAAAGCTCTATATACTCTGGGTTTCTGTGCCACATAACTCTGCCCCCCCACCACATTGAAGTTTGCAGGTAAATTGATATTAAAGTCCCCACACAGGCATACGGGCTGGGGCCATAAAGCCAATTCAACATTTAAATGCTCTAATACCGCAGGATAATCGAGGTTGGAACAATACGCTGTACAAAGCGTCAGGGGTGAGCCATTAACCCATAGCTCAGCTATTGCCCATCTCCCCCCGGAGTCTTGACTAGATCTTACACGAGAGCCCAACCCATGTTTCATCAAAATTGCAACACCTCGTATCGTAGAGGACTGCTGCGAACATACTATTAAATCAAACCCAGGAATTTTAAGACATTCCCTCTTATTCCAGGGAACATGGGTTTCCTGCAGATACAACACTTCTAAATGCAGCGCTTGGATTACCCGTGCAAACAAAGCACGCTTTTTCCTGTTATTTAAACCACATACATTCCATGAGGCTATATTTACCTTAAATTACGCCATTAAAAAACTTTAAAGAAAACAACAAAATTAGAATTCTTCTATGATTTAATCCATCATTGCCATGACTACTGTGATAAAGAAAAACATTTTTCAAGCTTTTTATTTTTAAATGTGCCCGACCCCAAACCCTACCCTCCCACTCCGCCCCCCCTCTGACGACCACCCACCCCCCCTCCCTTACCCCAACCGCCCCCCACGCTAGGCAAGAACCGAAGTTCCAGTGATGACGAGACTGGTATAAGCGGAGTCTCCCCCCCAAGGAATGCTGCCACCTGTGCTCACTCAAAATCAAACCAGCAGGAGAGCTACTCTCTGACAGGTGCACCTAAACTTGCCAAAAAAGAATTTTCGAGAGAATACTATTCATCCCCGTGAGAACTATAGCCCTACTAATAGTTTAGAGAGAAAAGAGATTAAAAAAAAGCTACTTTTACAGTCCAAACCAGTCCAACTAATCTATTTCAATACATCCAAAAATGCTTTGGCCTGGATCTCAGATTCAAAATATTTTGTCTGACCTTGATGGATGATTTTATTCTTTTATGGGAAAATCAAATAAACCTGCGCCCCCTTGGATTGGAAGGGGGTGATCAACTGACGGAGCTGCCACCTCCGTTCTACCGTGGCTGGAGAAAAGTCCGGCCTCACAAAAAACTGACAACCTTTTCCCGACCTTTGCCTATCAGGCCTGGCTAAGTCATAAATCCTTTCTCTTGCTAAGAAATTCTGCATACAAATCATGATAGCGCAAGGTCTGTTCTCTGCTTGACCCCGGCGATGCTTCAGTTTGAAGGGGAAGCGATGGGCGCGTTGGATCTCCAATCGCCAACCTCAATCCTTCACTTCAGGGAAGGCTTCTGAAAACAAATCAACAACGAACTGGCGAGTGTCTGACCCTTCCAACCCCTCAGGAACCCCCAGAATTCTTAAGTTATTCCTCTGTGCCCGATTCTGAATGTGAATGAGTTTTGCTTGAATGTCCACCCTCTGCAGCTGAATTTCATCCACCGTGCTTTTTTGTGCCACCAAGTCGTCTTCTAATGTAGAAATCCTTGTTTCTGCCTCCGTGACCCTGGAGGCTATGTCCGTGCAAGTCTTCATAACCCTGCGCAAGGAATTTTGAACTCTGCGGCAGGCCCCTGTGCTTGGGCGCTCTCTTGACGCGTTTCTTCTCGATGGGCCATTATAGTTTGATAGATTACGGCCAGAGATATATCAGCAGGAGGCGAACCGATGTTAGGATCCAAAACATAAGGCATTTGATCATGAGCTATGCCTTGTAACACTGGCTGATTAGAGAATGAGTAGTCCCAAGCAAGAGAGCCCACAGCCATAACAGAATCCTGAGGCGCCTTACGAATTGTAGATAGGCCATTCAATACCTCAGTGGTGCGCCAATCGCCCTGATCACTGCCCTCCTCATTATCTGTCCATTTTTTTTCCAACCCATTGTCTTCACCTGATGACCCTGTATGTTCCGGCAACGAAAAAAAATTGTCACCATCTATGTCTCCATCCGCGCTTGCGGAAGATGCTGGAGTCTTTAATACGGAACTTTGGGAAACTATAATCTGTGGATGCAACATTGGGCTCTGTAGGACTACATCTCCCAGAACACCCTTTGGCAGTGCCTCCAAGCCCAATACGGAGACAGTACTTGAGGGTGCCCCTGGAAAGTTATCCGCAGCCTGCACACTGCCACTTTGCGCGATTAAAGTTCCAGGGTTTCCCCCAACTTCCTTTTCGCATGCTGCCACAGGGGAGGGAAACAAAGTGCCGGCGTCTGTCTTACCGGTTTCAGCTGTAGCTGCAGGCACTGCTGGAGCCGTGAGGGAGACTGCTGAATTAGGAGCACCTTTTCCTGCCAAGCTCCCCCGCGGTTTAAACATCGCTGGTACTGGAGTTGCCGCCTTTGCAGTTTTGCTGGTCCCTGTCTGTGCTTTTTTCGAGATGTCTGTTTGCAGGGCAGTGCGGGATGGCACTGCGGCTGAAGCCGACGCTGATGTCGATGTTCCTGCTGCTGAGATGGTAGTTTTCACAACGGCCAGCGGGAGGGACTTCAGCTGGTTCTTTGGAGGCATCCTGTATTTAGAGGGCCGGGAAAGGCGATCCGATCGTGTGTACTGATCCCAGTAGTGCACAAAGAAAGCACTGCCTGAAAAACAACGCACAAAACTCCGCCTCAAGGAATTACGACGGAAGGCTGAAAACTGCCACAGCATCCTCCGTAGTCGAGTACTAGCTAGGTAAGGGCCCGACACCGTTAAAGCCTCGCATTACAGCATACTTTTGAGAGGCAGCTCCTGGAAGGGGAGCGACGCGAGTACCAGCTCACTCGGCCAGAGAACTGGCCGCCATCTTGCCTAAGATCTCAAGTCTCGTGTATATAATTGATTGCACTTTTTAATCTAGGCTTGACATTTGGCAGCCATTTCAGAAGTGGTGAGTGGCACAGGCCACACCCGCACAGTGGTATCTTCTTGCCACCAGTTGGTAAGAATGGAGCCCTCTTCTTTATACTTAGGTCCTGACGAATGCCCTGGACCCACTTGGGCTGACACGGCAGAAACAAGTTGACCACTTACAAGAAGTTTAGGGTACAATAAATTCCCCACACATCGTCCACTGATTTTAATATCATATAGTTATTAGCCACATTAAAATTATTTAAAATAACTATAATGATTTTTATCTTCACTCACATTCTTATGGGCCCCCACTTAGTTTAGAAGTGCATCCCTGTCGTCAAGTGTATGCCCGCCCTCTATCAAACCAAGGTTTTAGAGGGCGAGGACTGGTCAATGATGAAGCATGACACAAGGTGGTGTGTGAGACCCCACTGTCACATTTTGTGAGATGCCCTAACTCAAAATGCAGTCCTAACTTCAATAGGGTCACTACACTAGGAGCAGTTCGTTTTGTGGTAAACTGCCACTAGGAATCACCTATTTTCAATGCAATTACTTTTTTTTAACACCTCTTAGCTGTGGCATGGGTGCCTGGCTCTGGGGTAACCAGGGGTCTGCAACTCATTTTTTTTAAACTGCTTTGTTTTCATTTTCATTTATTAACAACATTACACAACTGTGTCACAGGCAGTTTGGTTCTTCTTTTAAATCTCCGAGTTCATGATTATATATCTTTTACCAACTGTTTGACCCTAGGGTACCCACTTTTCCTCCTCTCTATCTCCTATGGAAACCTCTTCCTCTGCTTTCCTGTTGTCCTGGAGGGGTCAGCCTGTAAACTGGTTTCTTTTTCTGTCCCCAGCTACTGTTCCTCACCAACCCCATGCGTGCCCTCGAAAGCCTCTGTACTTTCTGGAGCTTCCTTGGGCATCCTCTGCCTTGATATATCACTTTTGCCCACTTCCATGCAGCTATCGATTCCTCAATTTCCATTGCTCCAGGCTAGGGGTCGTTTGGTTTCTCTAGTGTCTCATAATGTCACAATTGGCCACCATAAACCCCAGGCAGCAAAATATTATAGCCAGGCATTACAGGGCCGCTCCTGTGATAAAGGCCTGAGCCAAAGGTGAGGGCCTTAGACACAGGAGCGTGCTTTTAATGAGCGGTAGAGCCCGCTAAAGAGAGCTCTAAGGCTATTAGAACATTCCGCCCCTTAAAGGCACAATGATCTAATTTTTAAAACAAAGGCCTCACAGAGCACAAGGGGGTTTAAATCCCCTCGGGCTCCGCAAGTGCTTTGTTAAACATTGGAATGTTGCCGCTCCGGGCTTCCACCGGCCATTAGATGGAGCGCTCAACATTCTAATGTTCTAATATACAATCATTTGCTAGGCCTTTCTCTTCTGGAAACCCTAGCATGGCGTGTTTTGGTACCATTTGTATCTTCTTGCCCATTACCTAGACGCCACTACTTTTGCACCCTCAAAGATCACCTTTCGCATGTTCCCTGCTGCCCTTCTGTTCAGAAGACGTTATGTTCACTGAACTGTAACCCTAGCAAGGAAGGGGTAATCCAGCAGAAGAACCTCATCCTCCAAATATCTGATGTGTGATTTCAGCCAAGGAAGTTCCTTCTGAGGACAGCTTCAAAATGCCCCACAGGCGGATAGTGTCTTCCATCAATTAGTCTTCCACTCGCTCCAGTTGGGCTTCGAGTAGCACCAGTGATGTTATAGTAGCATCTTTAAGCTCACAATAAGCCACACTTCAGCCTTCAGAACCCCAATGTGGTGTCCATATTCCCAACACTCAAAACTTTACCCGCAGATTCCCCTCTGTCTTAGTCAGGTACATCTCTAGCGCAGATATGGATTTGTCAGGGAGGGTGTCTGGTTTTTCTTTGCTGCTCATTGTACACTGTAGGTTGCTTTTACATGTTTGCTGAGAACTTGCCAGACATTACAAGTGTTGAAGAGAAGAAAGTGCACTCTTTGATAGTCAGCCAGTATGTTACTGGATGCCACACTTGACATGTAGTTATGCAGCTTCTCCACCCAGACCATACTGGTGTTTCTGTGCTCACAGTCACTTGGAGGGTCATTCTGCCAGTTGTGTTGAGCATTTGGAGCAGATCCAGGATTAAGGCGGCAGTAACGGTTGAAGGATCAAGCTTGGGTTGCTTCATGAGGCCAACTGACCCCAGGAAAAGGGCATGGGGAAGCCCTATAAAACGCCCATCCCAAGACGGGGGTGTATCAAGGGAATTCTATCTGAGGTTTCAAATCAAAGATAGAGACGAGCCTTTACGGCGATGTCAATGTCTCTTTGAATCATGTATAAGGAGGCATTAACGAGTGATAGATGTGTTGTAATACGCGTGTTCCCATATTTTCCATCTCGTTCTTCATCACATTGCTACTACATTTGGCCTTGATTTTTTTGCTTCTTGAGGTTGGAACTTCTACTAGATCCAAGTCTGGATAAAAAGAAAGGACCATGAAGACAGGATCATGTTCAAATCCATTCTTAGATGCTACTGCCAAATGATCAGGACCACCAAATGTGACGATCGAGCAGACCACATTGATGCCAGCACTAACAAAAGCAAACAAATTTTGAAAATTGTGAAAGATTTCCCCTCACCATCAGCCGCCTCCAACTCAATCACTCGCTCGAAGGACCTCAGCAACAAACTCTCTTAATTGTTCAACAACAAAATCACTGCCATTAACAGTTACTTCAGACTGCAACCTGTCCTGACAGCCCTCCCCAAACACCGCCCGATTATATCCAAAGAACTAATGCTAACCACATAGCCTGTTTTCACCCCAGAAGAAACTGCTGCCACCATTAGGTCCATCCACTCAGGGGCCAAATCTGACCCCTACCCCCACTACGCTACTCCAGAATACTACAACCAATCAACACCATGCTAAAACCCATTCTGAATGCCTCCACCTCTTTCGCGGCCGTCCCAGATGCTTGGAATTGGGTGACCACCTGAAATGGAGGCAAATTCTGGACTGGACTTAAATAACTTTAGGACAAAGGGTCAACATTCAGGACAAAGGGTCAAAATTCAGAACAAAAACTCAGGACAACAAGTCAATTTTACAGACACATCCAAGGAGATGTTAAACTCCACTATTTTATTAGTGCCTTTATTAACCAATTTCTACACAGCACTATATATTCACTATGGTCTTTTTGTGATTGCCGCAGGTATGCTACAAACAAGTGGCACATTATGTCCATTCAATACTAAGTTAATGCCCTTGAGCACCATGTCAAGTACATAACACCTATCCTGATTTACACAATCTTTCTTGGAGAGAAAGCTATAGCAACGTTTTAAAACCTATAGCCAACAGTTAGGGAAACATTAAGGTAAGTGACCATCTGCTAGATTAGACAAGTTGATCAAAAACATGTGGCTCACCTCAACCTCCAGTCAGAGTCAAACAAAAAAAATTAATGAGGCAGAGCAGATAGTGTGGGCGACAGTCTCACATCTAATGCCAGGATGTAAGGTACCCACAAATTGTCTGCAATCTCACAGCACTAGTGTGTGAATCCAGAATTCTACATTTAGCTCAGAACTGGGAGCCCAGACCAGCAAACAAATAGAACTAAAGAGCAATATGAAATCAATATTAGATGGGAGATCCACAGCAACTGATTTGAGGATTCATGCTAATAACTGGAGGCATAAGAAAGAGAAAACCAAGGTGGGACAATTCCTAAATTCAGCCATGAAGGGCCCACCATGAGTATTGGAAAGTATTATGTACCTGGGAATTTGTATCTTCAGAGACAAGAGAAACAGCAAAGGCATTGTCAAGTGGTTGAAAAACGCAACACTCACCCTCCCTGGAAAGCTCAGCTGGTGCAATAAGCTGATGATTGTGCTTGTGAAAGGTGAAAAGTGCCAGACCGTGTGGAAGGTTGTGCTGGGCAATTGGCCACTCTTCAATTTCTTAAAATAGTTCTGCAGTCAGTCAAGGTCAAACCAGCGAGCTGGCTCATCCTTAACTGCCAAAGTACATGTAGAATCTGCAAAATATTTTGGATGGAAATTACACAAGCAAGATTTCAGAACATGATAAAGATTTTATATTGTAAGAAGTGTTTCTTTAGCATATGGTAGTGTGTTCTCCTTTCTATACACTTAGACCCCAGATTGAATGGGGAATCGGTTACCTTTTAATACCTAGTCCAGTTTGCTTTTTGATCTTCTCTTCCACTTTCAGTAATGAGCCAAGTGGCACTAGTGAAGATGGCGGGACTCCCCCAATTATTGTATTATTTTGAAAACATTCACCGGCTCATACCTCGCTCCTTTTTCAGACAACTCGATATGTCCCACATCTGATATGGGGACCAGGGAGGTGCCGGGTAGCACTTACCACTCTAAAGCTACGTGTGCCTGATGGTGGATTATCCCTTTGGGACTGAGAATGCTATTATTTAGCATCCCAGCTTCTTTGGTGGCTCACTTGCTGTCTGACCGCCCCCTGCATGAGACAGGGTTTACCCATAAAGCCTTTAAAAAGGTCTTACGGCACTTCTCATTGTTCCTACTGACCATTCTAACCAACGCCACCCAGGGTTATCCCGCACAGCTTTCTCTTGCCTTACTAGAACCCTTAAACTCACTAATGAGAAACTTTACGCTCTGATAATACCTTTGCTAGGCCTCCCCACTTGCACAGGATTGCTTCGCTCTGAGCAACTCCGTCAGTTGCAAGCTACAGGCCTCTCAAAATTGGGTTATTTTTTTGTTCGCAGTGATCTACTAGATTTCAAAATTCATATGGCAGACTAGAATCTTCATGCAGGTCAATATCTTTCTTAGGAACACCTTAAAAAATCAATAAATGCCCTATTTCATGACCACCCCTATCCCACCCCTACATGAGGTGTCCCATTTGCTCTACACCATAGGAACAGGCCGTAAACTGAGAAGATGGGTATACAGAGCTTTCCGGCAACATGGGAACCACTTCAGGTCTTTTCTCTGTACTAACTGGGAGACTGACATGGCTAAACTGCTGCACGATATGGACCGGGTTAAAATATTGCAGTATCCCCACATAGTATCCCACAGACCCCAAAGACCCCATATTAAGTACATTCAATTAAATATTCTGAACTGATCCTAACTTACACCTGCCCGAATTAACAAAATACACCTGTGAGTCAAAGCTTCATGCTCTCATTGTATGCAATTCGGTGCCAGTTTGGTTTTGCTCCACGCTCAGTTCATACTGGCAGGGAGTTATGAAGGTGCTGTCGACAAAAATGGCCTGTGTACTAACAAATTCCCTAGAATCAGTTCTATTGGGCGTTTTCCCCCGTATTAAGTTCGAGAAACCCTTGACCAAGGCTCTTCTGCTTGCAAAACGCTATATTACACTGCTAAGGAAGGATTCACTTCCTCTTGTTATCTTAAGGTGAACCAAGGTCTTGCTCTATTGGTTCCAATCTGAGGGCTCCTGTTACACAGAGAAGAATGAGCCAGTCTGAATAAAATTTTTACTGCACAGGCGTGAGATGTTTTTGTGGGGGGCTTTAAAGACTGCACCAAGGATGATACTTTCCACCCATAATCCATGCCCCAACACATGCACTCCCTGTTTCTACATAGTAGCTGTTCTTTCCACATCAAGGCAACTATTCAAGGCAGTGGGTTAAGGGCAAATATCTCAGACACACTGTCGTGATTTCCCCTCTAGAAAACTTTCTTCTAACCCCACAGTGTTCATTGCTCTGCTTCCCTATGCAAATAGTTAAACCAGCAGCAACTGGTCAGGGGGGCGGGGATGGGCAGTTTATTATGAGTCAGTTTCCTCCAAAGCAAAAATTCAAAATTGTGTGCTAACTCTTCATAAATAGCCCAGGACTGTTCTAAGCAACTATAAATAGATAGCCCATAACTGTTCTTCTGTAATTGTATGATAGAATCTATTGCTACATACCTGGCTACTATCATGCTATGTAGCCTTTTTTGACTTACAACAACAAAATCTTTTGAAAAAACATATGGTAGGGTTTTGGTTTAATACATTAGATTACAACATTGAATTAGCATTTATCTGAAATTAAAGTTTTTAAACATGAACATTAAAACATTCATTAACCATTACTCTTGACTACACCAGGAGTGAACAAAGTGAATCAATTATCTAGTGACCCTTACACCATGACCAATATTATTATTATGGATGGTGGAACATTCCAGGCTAATAAAATACACAACTGATTATTTTGTACACAATCCATCTCAAACTGAATTATTTGAAAATGCTCTCAAATGCTGTCAGCAAGTACAGCCTTGAGTTAGTAGACAGAAAGAATTGTCTCAACATGACAATTTCTACATAGCTTAGAGGTTTGTTTGCATCAGGTACTAACCTTTGTATGTGTGCTTCTTTTACTTCAGAAGATGGGATATCAGTAAAGTTTTCATGACAGTCCGAAGGCTGCAGTTAGTATAATCTTTAGCATCTTCAGACCTTGGTTATCTTAAAATCATGGGCTCATTTTTGACAAGGGTTGCATAGAGTGTACGCTGTTCTTGGTAGATGCTTTTTAATAATCTGTGGTGTATTTCTAATGAGAGATTCACTCGCCTTAAACAGTGTGGTAAAGAGTAAACACTGTTTACAATACTCACTTTCCTACTTATATCAACTTCAGTTTGCAGTCGGTTTGGTGACTGTGTGGGGTTTGATGCAGATCAAAGCTGTCCGTAGTAGGGCATTACTTTTTGATTAGATCAGTGGTTCCCAAACTTTTTTGACCTGTGGCTCCCCTGACCTAATCGGCAGCTGGCCGTGGCTCCCCACCATTTTTTTACCGGTGGGTGGGTGGGTGGTGTGTACCTCCTGTTATCTTCCTTAAAGTATTTGGGACGCAATGAAGGTATTATATTGGTTGGAATGCTTGAATTATTAATCTCATCCACTGGCTGCATCCCAATCCATCGTTTTTTTCCCCAACAGAGTACCTGGTCCCAAACCCTTATTTATGTCAGCTGCTGCTTTCAGTACCTTTGGTACTGAGACCCACTCTGAGAAAATGGAACATTGAGTTTGGTCTGTCGTAATCAGTATCCCCAGCTTTATTTTTACACTAAAAAGGTCTGTTCTTCCATCTGTGTGCCCATCTATATCCAAACATATTCAACCATTTGCACACCTATCCACCATATATCCTTCCGTCCATCATTTCACTCATCCATCCCTCCATCCACCCTTTCACTCATCCATACATTATTCATCTACCCACCCTTTCACCCCATCCATCTGTACAATCATCCATGCATCCACTCTTCCACCCAGCCATCCATTCACTTACTCATCCATCCACCCATTCACTTACTCATCCATTCACCCAGTCATTTATCCTTCCACCCATTCACCCTTTCAGTCATTCATCCTCCCTTTCTCTCTCCATCCCCCTTTCACTTATCCATCCATCTACCCACCCATTTACTCATCCATTCATGAATCCATCCATGAATCCATCCATTGATCCTATTACTCATCCATTCTTTCACTCATCCAACCATCCGTTCTCTCATCCATCCACCCTTTCACTTCACTCATCTATCCATCCTTTTGTCCATCTACCCCCTTTCACTAACTCATCAATCCTTACATACACCCTTTCACTCATCCATCCATTCACCATTTCACTTATCAATTCATCCATCCACCCATTCACTTGCCCATCATCTACCCTTTCATTCATCCACCCATCTATCCTTTCACACACCCATCCACCAATTCACTCGCCCATCAGCTGCCCTTTCACTCATCCATCCATCCTTTCACACACCCATCGACACTTTTACCCATCCATCTACCCTTCCACCCATAGATCTACCCTTCCATCCATACATCCGTCTATTTACATTTTCTCTCATCCATACTTCCATTCATTCACTCATCCGTCCATCCTTTCATTATCTATCCATTCCCCCTTTCATTCATGCATTCATCCTTTCAGTAATCCATCCAGCCATTCAGACATTCCTTCACTTATTTACTCACCCACCTTTTCACATTATGAGCTGAGCCTTTGTTTGCAGAGTGGCAGGCGGAAGAGTCCCATCAAGAATGAACTAAAGCAAGGGGTGGGCTGGTGGAGAGTTCACTATGCCCCTGCACATAGGCAGACTGAAAACGTAGAAGTCAAGCATGATGCACAGTGCCAAGATGTGAGGTTACTGTGACATGGTGTTGTTTCCAGGGCTTTAAGCGGTGTAAAAAAACTGGGGGGTCCCTTCAAAGGGGGTGTTTGACGTAATTAAGAGCGCAGCTTAAAACACCTAGGCTAAAAATATGCGCTTAGCATAGTGTTCCGCCTCACTGGTATTATGTTGTCTCTGTCATTGCATCCAGATATATAATACAGCAAGTATCATTACACCCCAACAAGCCAGGACTATTGGCTTTGTCAATGGTTGCTAGTTCCTTAAAAAAAAAAAGGAGCAACCATGGCTTTGTTGAATACAATATTGAAAATACTTCAGTTCAAAAATGACAGGACAGTGAGAGAACGATAACATGTTCTTTTAAACTTATTTTGCAGGCTTCTTTGAATGAAGTGATTTCTAACGTTGCAGCGTGGGCTTTTTACTTTTTATCGTACAGAATGCCCTTCTGTACCCTGAGGCAGGAGGAGGCACCACATGGTGTCACACCCCGGACTGCCCCATTGTCATTCAGTAAGTGGCAATCAGCGGCATACTGAATGACAATGGGGGAGGGGCTGCTCTCCTGCTCCTGGAGGAGTGCGAGGCGCCTCCAGCAGCAGGGGTGAGGCCTCTCACAGGGAGCAGTGCTGCTCCCTGTGATGGCCAAAATTACAGATAGTGTGCGCGGCGCCCCTGGCACCTCATTACGGCGCACCGGGGTGCCGCGGCACACAGTTTGGGAACCACAGGATTAGATGTTGAGTATCTTTAGGAATTTGTCTTTCTCTGTCCATTTTTATTCATATCGAACACCTTGTGCAATGAGTTTGTCCCATATATCTCTGTCGGATAGTTAATATTAACTAGGCTACCCATGAGGTGTTAGGTATAGGGTCAATATTGCCCATTAAAATAATGCTTTGTATTATTCTGAGCTATTTTGTACTTTTTTTAAGGCCTCATGTGGCAGAGTAGCTTAAAAACAAAGAAAAAGATAGACTCCTCTGGGCAATGTAAAAACAGCTCTTTACTGTCACGGCAGAGAGAGCGACCATGTCCACACAGGTAACCAGCTAGTCCTAATTCGGTGCTTCACAGGCAGCTAGTTTTATGAACAATCAGACATTGCTTGTTACAAAAGTTTAAACATTAAGTTAATTAAAGGTTACACATTGGTCACAAAATATGAAGTAACCTGTGACCCTAAACGTTAACCTTACATTCCACACAATCTTTACTGCTGTTCTTACAATGCTTAACAAATTTATGGGGGCGTGGTGAAGTGCCTAAAATGGCAGCTGCTTAATCCCGGAGCTCCCAGACCCACGCTACATAATCCTTGGGACAACACCAGCTAAACCCACCGTCGAATGCCAACGACGTCGCCCTAGACTCCCGGACAACCCAGCAGACTTTGTGAGGCTGGTTGTTCTGAAGCGGCTGCTGGCAGGAACGAGAACAACTAATCTGCGTCCCAGACTCAAGATTGCGGCCTTACCAAGGGGGGGTCCTAACCTGGAGAAGAGAGCCAACTGTAGGCCATAAGTCCCTCTCTCCTGAGCGGCTCGTCCCATTCTGTGTTGCTGCCGGACGGGCTGCATCTTCCCTTGCTCTGAACTTGTATTGGCGGGCCCGGGTGCCGTGCGTTTACCTAGAATGCCTTTATGTAGTGACCAGTTTTGGTCATGCAGTGGAAGCATAGGGGTGAATCAAGCCCCTGCAGGGTGGAGCAAAGAGGGGCAGGCACCAACTACAGTGGAGCCCCAGACCTACAAATAAATCTGCTACATGGGAATCCCAGATGCCCCTCATCACATATGGCACTGGGCCCCATTGTTCTGCAATTAGTAGAAGTGGGTACTTCAGAAGGCCAGGCTAGATAAAAGGCTGTGGTTAGTTAGATTGATTGGGATAGTTTAGCTGGCTTGAGGTACTTGGGCAGACAGGCGGAATAGCTGATAATGAAGGTTATATATCTTTTAAGGTAGAGGTAATGAAGAAGGCAGGAGAAGTTCAGAGAACAAGAAATAATTGCAAAGAGGAGCAGTAGTCGAGAAAGCAGGCAGCAGAGAAGGTGGTTATTTGGAACCATGTAGTCTATCTACATCCCTTAAATTTGTAACTTTGTTTGAAACTAGCTTTCCTTCTACTTATTCGCAAATATGTATATTCCACCTGGGAAACTATTTGATTTCCTGGTGACTTCACTCTTTGCCTTTTTTTATGGCATTAGTATTACTGAAAATAGTCTAGTTATAATCATGGGTGACTTAAATGCAAAGGTGTCTAATTCTGCTTCTTCAACCTTTCCTAATGTTGAAAAAGAAGACGTATGGTCAATTCTGGAGATTCAGCTCCCATATAAAATTAAAATGGACAAGTGCGGGTTCCTATTATTAAAAACTCTTTAAAAAATGTGACTTAATGATAGTAAATGGATGATTTCCTGCGGGTGAAGCCGCTTGCTGTACCTTTCACTCACCTCCACCTAGAGTCTACTTGATTATGCGATTGTTTCTTTTCAATTGTTCGGGTCTGTGAGAAACTCACTGTATTTCTAATCGATATGAGCAATCATTGCATAGTCGGTAGATCTGTGGACTTTAATTTCCAGGAGTTCGATTCTGGGAACCCTCGTTTGGGCAAGATTGGCTTTAACAAGCCGAAAAGCTGCTCCTTCTGGACAACTAAGGATATGTCTGCCTCAAGTGTTAAGAACAAGGGAGTTTGTGCCAACCCTATGGGACTCATATGGGATGATCCTATTTCCCTTTACTAATCCCATATGGAAGAGTTCCGTAAACGAAGCACAAGGCCCGATGGTCCTCAGTTGCTGAAAAAGTGCAACTTCACATTAAAGGCAATAAATCAGGATATAAATGTCATGACAAGAAAACAGTATTTACTGCTTTCCTTGGCTAGACAGCATGAAATCGACCATCTTAAATGGATAAGATCCCAACCCAAACTCCAAGGAGGTAGGATGGGAATGTGATCTGCAAGGAATCAACCTACAACAGGCTGCAAATACCAAGGACTCTAGGAAGTACTGGTGCTTGAATGCCGAATATTGTGACACTAGGGAGAATGTGCAGGCGATTCCTAGTCCGGAAAATGTCTGGGTGGAATGCATTTCTAGGTTGTACTTGAGTAATACTGAGACCCTTTGTGTGGATGAGGAGATGTCTTCTGTGTATGGTGCTCCCTCAGTTGATGACATTGGGGGATTTATAAAGAATGCCAGAACATCCGGCGCTTTGGGGCCTGATGAGGTTCCCATTGTGAATATTAAAAAGGAGACTGCAGCATGGGGATCCTTTCTTGGCCTGTTATTCAAACATTCTTATTGTTCCAGTAAAACCCCCTTATCCAGGAAGGGTATTGTCACTGTAACACCTCATAGAAAGGTCCTAAATCCTCATCTGCACATTTCAGACAGAGAGCATTGCTGGTTGCTTCAGGCAAACTCTTTGCCAGGAATTTACTCTGTCATTTATAATAGTGGGCCCAAGACTAAATATTATTCCCCCGGAACAAGCTGGATTTACGAGGAATCACGCTTGACAATATTGCAGTCCTTCAAACAGTAGTAGAAAAATGCTCTTTCTTTCGAGGTATGCCAGTATACAAGGCGTTATTGACTTCTCCACAGCATTTGATAAAGTTCACCAGCAAACCGTGTGGAGAAAGCTTCTCCTCTTGGGTGTTCCACACCACCTTTTGGGTCTTATTATGGATATGCATTCGGTTACCTGGTGCCAAATTCTGATAGGAAAGAGGCAGGGTCTATCCTATAGGGTTAAAACTCAAAATGGCCTCAAGCAGACGGCTTGTTGGCTCCCCTATACATTTATGATCTTCCAGGTACTTTAAATCAGGTAAAGGATGATCCTCCCAGATCTAGTGCAATGTCCATTGCCTCCGTATTATATCAGAACTTAACCCCTATTTGCTTCAGCGTTGTCTTGTAGCATTGTCAAAGTTTGCAGAAGGCCACTTTTTGAAGATGAATAGTTCTAAAAGTTATTTCTTGATCTTCCGTAAGAATGGGTCAAGGCTGAAGTGGAAGCTTAATTCTGGGTACTGATAAACTAGAAATAGTGGACTCTTACCTATCTCTTGGTAAGTTTCACTAAGAATGGGTGGGATGTTGATTATATGAGGCATTGTATGAGTAGGGCTCTTTCTCTGGCAAATGCCCAGAATAGATTTGACAAAACTTGTGAGAGATGTCATTTTGTGCATGTCCTGTCAGTCTACAGGATTAAAATCCCCCCTCTTTGTGCTATGCATATGAAGTGTTGGATATGAGTCCAATAGAAGCCCAGGTTAGATGTCCTGCACATCTAACCTGGGCTGCTATTGGAATTCTATAACGCATATTAGCAAGCCCATTATAGCCATTTTAGCGGCAGGTTCCTGCCGCTAAACCTGCAATCATTTTAATGAGGTTCTTGCTAATATACCCCTGAGTGCTTTTTTTTAGGTGTTTTGAGTGCAATAAAGAAATCTCTGGGCTTGATCTAACTAAAGAATCTCCTATGCCTAAGTCCACCTTGACGAGCTTAATAAAGGGCTCTTTGTTTAAAATAAGCTTAGCTAGAGACATTGACTTATAGCAGCGAAATAAGCATAATCAAGTGGTTCAGGAGAGTAATTTGGGAAATAAACCTCAGTCTTAATGTGGATACTGCCTCATGGGATCAGAAGGCTCATCCTTTTATTGAATTTGGATCTGCTCGCTTTACGTGTCATTACTGGCATCAGGAATAAACTTCCAAAACAGGATAGAAGATGTGAGTTGTGCCAGTTACATATCCATTATATCAACCATGTACGTTTTGTGTGCCCTTTGTTTCAGAATGTTCATCCCATTTTTTAAGGCCTCTGTTTATTAAATACAACATTCATTCTGCTGTGGAGGCTCGTAAATTGGTAATGTTTCAATTGAATGAATTGATCTGTAATAAGATTTATCAATTCCTTAGATCTTTTTTAAACATTTATTAGGGACTTGGTGCATTATGGGTGGATTGTTGTTGTACAATGGATGTTGTACAAATAGGGTTCAAAATGTCATTATATTTGTACCTTTTATGCTATTGCACATTATTTTCTACTTCATGTTGCTTTATGTTGAAATGTACCTTTTAAGGCATATTAATCAATGACCAGAATGTCATGATGGATTGAGCTTAAAAAGAGCTACATCTGGTTTTGTTTACTAGATATTCAATTATTGTATATTCTATTCTGCTCTATGTATAATGCTAATTTTAAAGGTAGCATTTATGAGTGTTTGTATTATGTAATACTTGCACATCCTATGTTGTACTATGAACGCTGGCACTTTACAAATGCTAAAAAATGAATTCTCTGAATAAGTTCTTATATACAGCATTTATTTCCCTTATGCCTTACCATAAATTCCCATAGCAGTGCAGGTTAACACCAGAACCTGGGCTGCTATAGGAATTCACAAGGGCATATTATCAAGCCCATTATCACTGCTTTAGCGGCAGTTTCCTGGTGATAAAAGCGGCGATAATGTATCACCCTTTCTTGATAATATGTCGCTAAACTTGCATACTGAGAAGGTGGAGATAAATTGTAAACACAGGGGGCAGTTCAGTTCACAAAGCAGGCAGGCAGTGATTGTCAAGATGGCGGGAAGGTGAGAATGCTGGGGCAATGGGAGTGCACAAAGAAGGGGTCGTTTTTTTTTGTTTTCTTGTTGCATAGTTATATAGCGTGAACTCGACCCGAAGGTATTGGAGCGCTTTACATTTGCACCGTATTTACATTACACATTCAAGCAGGGGAGAGTGATTTGCCCAGAATCACAGGATGGGGACGCGACCCCGAGGCTCGGACCCTGGTCTCCAGCACCAAAGTCGGCAGTCCAGCCGACGGACCACATCCTCTAAGACGTCAGGGGCAGTTGCGTATGCATCAGGTAGTTTAGATGTCTAGCGATAGTTAAGAAGGCAGTCCATAGTTCAGGTGGTATAGGTGGTTAGAAAGGCAGAGGGTGGACAACTATGGGATAGTTAAGATGGCAGATGGTGACTGTAAAGATAGGACAAGAGATGAGAATGGCAGGATAGTCCACAAACCCAAGGGTAGTTAAGACAGCAAGATTAGTTGAGAATGCATGAGTAGTTGAGAGTACATGGGCTAGTTCAGAAGGCAGGTTAGAGCTCAGGATGTAGGGCTGGTTAAGAAGGAAGAGGGTAGAGAATCATGGGGTAGTGTAAAAGGCAAGCGGTAGAATGCAACAGATAAATCAGGAAATGGGATATGTGACAGCTGAGTAGTTACAGGAATACTGTACACTGAGTCGCCTATAGGTGTCTAGATGACTTCAGGGTGTGGGTGGGAATTCAGGCAATGGAGAATTAAGAGATATGGAACTGAATCTGAAGGTACAGCGAGTTTCTCACAGTGCCTCTCAGTAGGCATAAAGTTATTTAGGCTATATGCACATCCAATCCTTGGCCTTTCTCCAATGAGCAAATAACATTGGTCACGGATGTACTAATTGTAATTGCAATTCAATGAAAAAGTGTGTGAAGGAGGTGTACTCAGCTGCCTAAATAATAATAGGGCCAAAGGAAAAAAACCGATGCATTGCTTACAGGTGAGTGTGCAGGATGTGTGTTTGTGGGGGTGGTTAATTGAAGGAGATGACAGGAAATACCTGAAAAACGAAATAGTGAAAAGATGAGGCTTAAGAGGAAAGAGATGATGTGTGAGATATGCTGAAGAGGACTTCAGAATGATGAGGGGACAAAAAGTGCATATGTTGCTAACAGAGTGAGAGCATGTAGAGGAACTGGAGTGAATGAGACACTCTGAAGACCACTGCCCATTTTGCGGGGGATTTTAAAGCATGGGCAATGTGAGCAACTGACGAAGATCCCACTCATTTAGGGCCCCCTTGCTTAGAGACTCATCACAAGTCTCCCTGAGTCTGGTATGCTTTCCTCCAGGCCTACCAGATACCCTCTACTGTTGCCAAACAAGATAGGAAGACATGATAGGTGGAGGGGCATGTGTGGAAAAAATCACAAACATTATTTTCCCAAACTATATTTAGGCAGGTCAAACCTGTCAAATTTACCAGGAGAAACTGCCCAATAAATGTGGATTTTTGGACATTGAAATGCACTGACCCATTTTCATTTCAGGAATTTGAAATAAGTTAAAGTTACTGCTCTCTGTAGATTCTATATCCAGGAGTTTGGGATTTTACTGGGTGCCTTAATTGTTGCAACACTATTTGGGGCTGTAGGAGAGTAGGGTCTGCTTTCCAATGGTCACCCCACTTTTTGCTTTTTGCTTCACTGGTTTTCGACTTAATGTGGCTGTGGGCCTGCTAATAGACCCACA
>NW_028243172.1:0-1000 GCF_964263255.1 Lissotriton vulgaris
ATTATTAACACGAGGTGCATGTATTGGAATTATGCTGATTTTTGACACTGTTGAAGGGTATGACTATATATATATATATATATATATATATATATATATATATATATATATATATATATATATATATATATATATATTACCTACTGGCGGTCGCCAGTAGGTATATATAGTTAGGATTTTTTTCCTATGGGATTTCTGAAAATTCTATGTCGAATAACTTTGGCGTTTGTGGACGGAATTGGCTGAAATTTTCAGGAAAATAGTACATTTTGTTTCTGAGCAGCCCCTGGAAATTTGGGGGGGTTTCGTCAAGGGGGGGCCAAGAAAAAAGAGGGGTCCCAAAACGTGTTTTTAACATTGAGTTTTCCATAGGGCGGTTGGAATCACTTTTAGCTCGAACGGCTGAATGGATTTACACGAAACTTGGCAAATTGTAGATATGGTTTGCCCGACGTGCCTTTGCTATGTCTCAATATATGTGCTCCAGTGGATTTTGAGAAATTAACGTTTTTAAAAACAGATATATCTGTGACAGCACTCCGGTTAGCGCTCCGGTTCGCGTACCTGACGCGTAACGGAACTTCGCGAAGCGAAGCTGATTGGCTCTCCGGTGTCTGTCAACATTCTAAACAGTCCGGAACGGCCGCCATCTTGTCTCTCGGTAGGATCGAGAGACAAGAGGTGGAAAAAACAAAGTGGGAAATGAGCATAAGGGGGCAGAGTACATCCTCCCTGACCCCCTAGGTTTGATGAGGGGGCTTTAAAAGGGCCCCGCGGGTCAAAGAAAAAAAAATTATTATCGTTTTTTTGCGGGGGGGAGCGCTCGGTACGTGCACCGGGAAGCGGACCGGGAAGCGTAATATTGGGAAAATGGGATGAAAGAATGTTCAAATATTGTATGTGATTGTTCTTTTTTTTAATTTTATTTTATTTAAGTACCAAGATGTAGGTACCAATGCAGAGTCTAAAAATAAAAAAACACTGTTTTCTTTGTAAATAT